>NW_021319800.1:577199-583530 GCF_001605985.2 Dendrobium catenatum | reverse complement strand
ATTTATTCATGAGATTTATTATTATTAATATAATATATATATATATATGATTAATGATACCAAATATTTTATTTATATTTTTATTTAATGTTAGAATTCTCTTTATTATTTTGCACCCAAGCTTAAAAATCCTAGAAAGGCATGGACATGAAAGGCATGCCATCTTTCTTTGCAATTCCAGATTAAGAGAGCTATTTTAGTGAAGCTAAAATAATGGGAAAATATGATGAGGTTAAGAAAGTGTTTGACTGATCTGGCCTCTGGGTAGATATTTGTGGCCACTAGTTTTGTTGCAGGCTAGAATATACGCGGCGATAGAGTTAGAATACTACGTCTTAGCGTTGCACAGATATCTAGCTCACACACAGAAAACACAAGATTTTTACGTGGAAAGCCCTGAAAAAGGGAAAAACCACGGGGCCTGACCCAGTTGAAAATGATTCCACTAGAACTTGAGTTGGTTACAATGGTCTGACTCGCCTCCAAGGGCGATCATATTACAAGTAATAATTGTACGACAGAAGTCCGAGTGTCAGGTGATGGACCGGCAGAACTTCGGGCTTCAGGTAATGGTCTGGCAGAACTCCAGGGCTTATGTGGTGATCCGACGAAGGCGAGGGCCTCAGGTGGTGGTCCAACGAAGCTCCGGCGGTGGTCTGGCGAAATTTCGGCTGTGGTCCGACGAAACTATGGCGGTGGTCCAGTGAAACTCTAGCGGTGGTCGAGGAGGAGCTTCTTCCTTCTCTTTCTTCTCTTCTCTTCTTCTCTTCTTCTCTTCTTGCTTTGATCCCCTTTTCAAGAGAAATGAGGGGTCTATTTATAGATTTATGGAGTGACATGACTCGTAAATAGGTGAGAGATCCAGGGTAAATGGGGAGTGGTTGGATGGACTGTCGATATTGAATCCCTTGATCATGGATCGTTTGGTGGACATTTGAATGTCTTATTGGAGTTAGAACTCAGTGATCTTGGGCTCGTTGGATTCGTCTTGTCGAGCCTCTCGATTCGATTATAAGCTCGTTATGTTTGAAGACCGTTTGGTAATCCAAATTGCTGTTCGAACCTTCCAACAGCGCTTCTAACCCTTGATTTGGACCTATTTGGGCTTGGATTGAGTTGATTTTGGTGTCGTTGGGTTTGTATTTCCGAGATGCTCAGTTTGATTATAAGTTTAATAAAATTGGAGTTCGGTTGGTCTCCATTTTAATTTCAGAGTCGAAATTCAGTGATCTTGGGCTCATTGGATTCGTCTAGCTTGTCGAGCCGCTCGATTCGACTATAAGCTCGTTATGTTTGAAGACCGTTTGGTAAATCAAATTGCTTTTCAAACCTTCCAATAACGCTTCTAACCCTTGATTTGGGCTTGTTTGGGCTCGGATTGAGTTGATTTTGGTGTCGTTGGGTTTGTATTTCCGAGACGCACAGTTTGACTTTAAGTTTGTTGAAATCGGAGTTCGGATGGTCCCAATTTTAATTTCAGAAGCTTCCAACTTGATTTTGCATTGAGATTCGTGCCCAATCAAGATAATTTTTTAATGACATGTCAAGTTTCATTTGTGGCTTCCTTTTTTGCTGGACAATGATGAAATGTAGTTTCCCTTGCATCGAATAAATAATCATGCCTCTGAATGGCCTCATCCTATGATTGGCAAAGCCCTATATGGGGCTCTAATTGAGTACACACGCTCTACGCGGGCGGGCTTCGCCCACCCATGGTGACTTTCTGGATGTCGTATCCACCCATACCCACCCACTTTTCACGCTTTTTGAACATAATCTGTCACGAACTGGTGGCCTTAAGGCTTGTTACCATTTGCTATAACTGCAAACATTCAAGTCACATATCATAATTTATCATGGTCGCAATGTGGTTTAGTGTTGCACATTGTGTAGTGAGGATTACGATAATATATCGCATACGGTGATTAGCAATGTAAATCGGTTTTTCCCCTGATGTTGAGTACCCACCCATATCCAACCACAAGGTCATGAGCATAACCAAGGCAACATTGTGGTTGTGAGTCACACTCGATATTTCATAATTGAGTTTTGGGAGTGTTTTAATGTTTTTTGAGTCCCGACATCTTTCTTTCTGCACTGCTTCGTGAACATTATAATTTTTGTTGGAAGCTCTATTTTTACTCAACATATCTTTTCAGTTATATTGGGCCTAGACCTTTGTAATTAAATATCATAGCAATGTCACCCCCCGAAAAGGTACTTTTATTAATTATAGTATTATATAATTAATCTTTTGAAGTTTCCAACTAGGTTTTGCCTCGAGATTCGTGCCTGATCAAGATAATTTTGCGATGCCGTATCACATATGATTTTTCTCCATCATGATCAAAAGCATAACCTAGATATATGCTTAGATGGGAGTGAGTCATTATTTACAAATGAGGTCATCCCATATGAAAATACATATGATATTTAGTCCTTCATGGGAGAACTACAAAGAATTTGAATTCTATAGTTGTGGAAGTTTCTATTTCTTAAGCTATACAATTTCAATCAAAATTGAAATCCATCATTTTGATCCCCTCTCACATTATCATTTGTGATTCACTGCATTTTAAATTATCCATGTTTAACATTTTTATTGGATAAAAAATATATTATCAAAATTTTATTATTAAAAATTAAATAGTTCAATATTAATTTTAATTATCCAAACTTTAAAATTAATTTCAGAGTTCTCCAACATATATATATATATCTTCTTCTAAACTATCATTTGACAAGCATAAAAATCTAGAGAATAAATCAAGACAAATATGATACATATATCACACATCAATATTTACTATCATCCACCATCAATTATAAATATTCACACATCATTCAAATCGACCAACATCTGATTGTCATACATAAATAAGAAATTATTATGTGCAGAGTCCAGACGTCTGTGTACAAAATATACATAGTGTACAAACGGCGTGACAGTCTGTGATTAGGAGAAATTATTATATGCAGAGTTCAGAAGAGAAGATCCGTCTGAATATATGAGTACACACTATGTACAAATATCACAGTGTGTACACTTACAATACAAATAATTCTTCCCGTTCGAACTCCACACAGAATAATTTCTCGTAATAAGACCTTGCATATAATAATCTCTCCACATAAATAAATGATACATTAATCCTCTACATCATGGACAAAATGTCAATGTGTAGCTCTTGGGCCCCACACAAGTGAAAGTACTGGTTCGATCGTCATACGCATAGCTATAAGCCATCGGGCAGGCGGTCTTAAACAACGTCGAATAGTTCGTCGGCCCGCACGTGCTCGGCGTCCCGTAATCACCTGTGCAACAATACCGCGGGTCCCCGAACGCCTCGCAAGCACTCTTGCATGCTATCACCAACCCGCCCGGCCCATCCACCGCCAATTCGGGCGGGCATTTCCCATTCAAGTCTGATTGACAGCCCGCCAATCGACAGTCCCCTGTGCCTCCGATGGGCCCCACGGCCACCGGGAGATTGTAGCCGTCCACAAGGCTGACATCATAGAAGTCTGCGTTGCCGTTGGATCCGAGGGTGATTTCGATGAGGGTGGCTGGAGGGGAGCCGCCGGCGCCATTGCAGGAGATGTGGGCGGTGCCACAGTCGCCGGTGAGGCAGGAAAAGTGGCCGGAGGAGTCGGTTGAGCAGAAGGAACGGCCCCAGAAGCGGCCGGACCATGCCGGAGGGGCAGTGAGGGAAGAGGAGGAGGAAGCTGGGAGGAGGAAGCCGGTTTGGGAAAGAGGGGGGTTGTTGGCTCCGGAGAGAGTGCCTACCCAGACTGAGTAGGAGCATTTGTTGGAGAATTCGAATGTTGTGGTAGCTGCGCCTGAGAAGAGAACAAGTTTATGTGCATTAGGGTCTGTATCAATTATTTGCTTGAATTAAATTGATTTTACAAACAAGCCTATTTATTGAATGAGTCAAACATTTTAATTTTTTTTGGACTTTTTACTTGGGCTTCTTGTGATTTCTTTAACTTTTGTAAAAGATAATTTTAAAAATGTTGATGGAGCAAATGGAGTTCTCAAACGGAGAAGCATATATTAAAAAAAATGAAGTTATGCAAAAAAGCATTTCCATATAAGCCGCATATTCAAACAAAGACAAACGCCGTTTCCAAATGGAAGAGGAGAAAATAAGCCGTGTCAAATGAGGCCTTAATGAGATGAACTAGTCAATGTATTCAGATTTCAGAGAGAGGCAATACTTCATTGTCAATTAATAGTTTATCTACGGTAAAATAGCTCGTGAAACTAGGAAAATCGTCCAGTACCGCAACAATTTCCGGCAAAAATGACACTTTTTCTACGGTTTTTAAAATTTCAGGCGGTTAGAAAGCAGCCGGAATAAATCGCGTATGAAATTAAAATAGACGATCTTTTTCCGACGGTTTACCGACAGCTATAACGGCCAGAAATTTTTAGTGCCAACAGTGAAAAAACCGCCGGTATACAGTGAATTTCTTGTAATGTGATCATCTCCTATATTAAATCTTCATTTTAATCCTATGATTGATAGCTCCATAATGATTCTTATATACTCCACAAAATAATACAGAAAAACACAAATAAAACACGAACTAATTACAGTCGTTTAGTAATTTTTCTGATAAGAGAAGATACATATTGATTTTTCAACGGCCAATGAATGCAAGGCTATAAATACTTACCTCCAGTAAGTAGGCAAATCAATAAAGCTGCAACTACTCTAAGTCCCTCTACGGTTTTTAAATTTCAGGCGGTTAGAAAGCAGCCGGAATAAATCGCGTATGAAATTAAAATAGACGATCTTTTTCCGACGGTTTACCGACAGCTATAACGGCAAAAAATTTTTAATGCCAACTCTGAAAAAACCGCCGGTATACAGTAAATTTCTTGTAATGTGAGCTTCTTCTACATTAAATCTTCATTTTTATCCTGTGATTGATAGCTCCATAATGATTCTTATATATATACTCCACAAAATAATACAGAAAAACACAAATAAAATATACAAACACGACAACCAATGAAAATAAAACACGAACTAATTACAGTCGTTTAGTAATTTTTCTGATAAGAGAAAATGAATGGAAGGCTATAAATACTTACCTCCAGTAAGTAGGCAAATCAATAAAGCTGCAACTACTCTAAGTCCCTTCATGGTTAATCAAAGCAATCCTGAATGACTCGAACCTTCGCAAATTTCATATATATATGCAGAAGTGACAGGATCATTTCATTTTCAGAGATAATTTATCTTAATAAACAAAGAAGTTAGCTTGCCGTTTGATTGACAGCTCTCCTTTAAAAAACAAAAGAAGTTTTGCCGTATTGATTGGTTTGCCATGATGTGAAAGCTCTCAACGCTATTCGCTGCTTACTGTCATTTCTTCTTCACAAGGTTTGCCACGCTTGGGCGCTGAAAGCCTGAAACTTGAAGAAGAAGAAGAAGACAGACATTGCTGTCTGGCTTTCATGAGAGGTAAAAATATTCACTTGGGGTTAATTTGCATGATTGTGGATGATAAAATATATTTTTTAAATGAGATTAACTTTATTTCCGTTGTTTTGAATGTGAAAATATATTAAATATTTTTTTTCAAGGGTTTTGAAGGTATTTATTTATGTGATTGAAAATTCAAATAATAGAAGCTATTTATATTTTAAACATAATTTCTAACTTGAAGAAACCAAATCAGCACTTAGAGCATTCTCATTAAAATTTTGTGAGTGGGGGGAATCAAATGTGGCAAAGAACATGAATACAGTGCTTATTTCATTTAAATATACCATGAAAAATGTGAATATGGCTGTCATAGCACTGAGTATTGAGCTTCACTACAGGAAAATCACCCATTTCCGGCGGCCTTTTCTGGCGGTAATTGAACCTTTTTCCGGCGGTTTTGTAGTTTTCCGGCGGTTAAATTACCGCCGGTAAAAACGGAGTAGGAAAATGAATTCCGGCAGTTTTTTGCGGCAGCAATTTTGTCCGGCGGCTTACCGGCGGTCTTGAACCGCCGGTCAAATAAAATAAATAAATAAATAAATCCCGCTCTGGCAGCTAACCCACAGAAATAAAAAAAACTTTAATTATAAAAAAATTAAAACTAATTAATTTAAAATAAAAAATAATATTTAATAAAAAATAAAAAATAACTAACTAATTAATTTTAAGATGAAAATTAAGTTAATAGTTATTTTAACTTTTAATAATTTTTTGTTAAATCATTTAAATGTTTAAAATTTTATTCATTTTTTTATTAAATTTTTAAAAGCCGCCAGAAACGTTAAAAAGGCGCCGGAAAAGCCGTCGGAAATGTGACCGCCGGAAAACCG
>NW_021319800.1:536364-577099 GCF_001605985.2 Dendrobium catenatum | reverse complement strand
ATATATATATATATATATTTTTTTTTGGGTGAAATTTTTGCACAATTTCAACAGCGGGAAAATATTTTATTTCAGTTTAGAGAAAAATATTGAAGAATTACTCTATTTAAATAAGAAAATGTTAGTTAAGAAATAATATAATAGAGTATAACTCTAAAATCTCATGAACATGATTAGAGACAAGCAATGGATTGTTACATGATTCGAGACAAGAAATTTGTTATTTGATTATGGGCAAAAATTTCAGTATTCAATTGGTTATCATTATTAGAGGCAATCAATAAACTTATATGAGCATAATTTCTTATTACATAAATTTGTAAGATTGTTATAAGGGTTCAAATTAGTAAAATATGTGTTTTCATGACAAAATATCCTACATGGCTATTGTACTTTAGGCTAATTCATAAGAGGGAAAGATGCATATTTATAATAATAAATTTAATTTTCATAATTTATAATATATATTAGGATTATTAATTCAACATCTGCATGACTATTCAAGAAGAGAGATATTGGATGTAAAACAGATTAATTCCGGGACGAAAAGAATTGAGAGAGTTGAGATTTTCATTCAAGTAGCATGTCAACTACCTCCGTTTAAGTCTGATGGAATATTTAGATGTCCATACTTGAAACACAAAAATCAAACTTTTTTAAGTCCGATGATGTTAAAGCTTATTTATATCATAGGAGATTTGTTTCAGGATATTAATTCTGAACCTCACATGACGAGTATAAATCACATAGAGATACTCATGTCAATCTATCTACATCTTCTAGAACAATAGATAAAGATCAAATATATAGACCATATGAAAAACTTGTTGTTGATGCAGTATGAGTCCAAGTTTAAGAGCAAATATGGAAGAGTCACCAAACCGAGAAATTTTAAAAAAAATTGAATTACTACATGCGGCTTAAAAATCAATTTTAGATAGTTAAACAACTCATTCAAAATTATCGGTTGCTATTAATGGTTAAAAGATGCTCAAACAAAGGCCGAATCAAGTTCGAATCTAGTTTAAACTATAATTGAATAAGATTCTTCAAATTTTATTCAGATGGGAATTTAATCAAGTTAAACCTAGTTGAGATGAGTGGCAGAGCAAAAAAATTTTTTCATCCGGACTTGAAACATCATAAAAATTTTTAAAGCATAACAAAAAAATAAACAAACACTAGCCATAATTAATTTATATAAATTTAAAAATCATTTGTAAATCAGTTAAATATCGATTATGATATATTAAAAGTTATTATTAAGATTTTTCTGAGATTCTGCATTTATTTTTAACTTTTATAATATTCACTACTAAAAAAAATGAGACTATCGCAATATTTATTAGCAGCAAATTAAATACCACTACAATAGACCCGATATAGCGTATTCTTTTAGGCGGGAATGGTAAAAAAGCAGCGAAAAACTTCAAAAATTAATAAGCGCAAAATAAGACCTAACTCTATTCTTCGGACCTCTTTCTTTGCTCCTCGCACGACCCGTCTCCCTCCCAACGGACGCTGACGCTAGGGGTGCAAATGAGTCGAGTCGAGCTCGAGCCGGGGGTTGTTCGAGTCGAACTCGACTACCAGAAATCGAGCTCGAGCTCGACTCGTCCCATGTCGAGCAGCTCGTCGAGCTCAATTTGAGCTCATCATGTTCGCTGTCGAGACACGTCTGCCCGATCTCCTCAGTCGAGACACGTCTGCCAGAGCTCACCGTCGAGATCTGTCAGCCCGAACTCGCCGTCGCGTTCGTTCGTCGTCATCCTTAGCTCCGCCGTCGAGATACATCCGCCCGAGCTCCGCTCCGCCGTCGAGATACATCCGCCCGAGCTCCGCCGACGAGATCCGTCCGCCCGAGCTCGACTCTTCATCGTCCTGAAGCTTTTCCGTCGAGATCCGCCTAAGCTCCGTATCTTCGCAATGGAGATACGTTCGCCTGAGCTCGTTCGTCGTCGTCCCGAGCTACGCCGTCGAGATCCATCCGCCTGAGCTCGTTCCGCATCGTCCTGAGGCTCTGCCGTTGAGATCCGTCGTTCGGAACATCTCGTTCAGTCGCCCAATCGAGCTGCTCGTCGAGCCGAGTCTGAGCCCTGTTCGAGCTCGAAACTGTGTTCGAGCTCGACTCGCGAGCTCGATAAGCTCGGCTCGTCGAGCCTGTTATCAAGTCAAGCTTCGAGTCTAGCTCGAGCCGGCTCGCGAGCCTGCTTGATCGGTTGCACCCCTAGCTGACGTCGACACCCACACCGACGCCAAAACAGATATTGACGCCGCTGTTTCCATTTGCCACCGTCTCCATTTGCCGCCGTCGTTCGCACCTTCTTCTCCTTCTTGAATCATACATGAAACCAAGCAAACGTTGGGTAAGATTTATATTAGGTTTTTTCATTTTTTGTGTTGATCTTCTTGCTTTTTTTTATTGTTCCTCTAATAATATGTATTTTTATATTTTCTTGCTGTGTGTGTTTTTTTTTTAAATTCAATCTCAATGATATTATATCTTCTTGATGTTTTATTTTCACTTTGTGGTTTGCATTAGGTCTTACTTAATTTCTAAGGATAAGGAGAGGGGGAAATTATTGCAAGATTAGTTTATGTTTAAAACTTGAATGAGAGGATATTAGGAAGATTTATTAGGCAACTAATATTACTGTTGTGCGTGCCATTTCTATTTATGAAAAAATATTAGGTTTATTTTGTGTGCTGATCATATTGTACTAGGCAAAAGATTTGGGCAAAAAAAAAAAAAAATACCACTCCACATGCAAGCTTAAATCTACACACAAAAATAAACGGTGAACCTAAAACCAACCTATTTGGAGCTTAGTTCCAAAGTAGGCATGCAGAGACACATGTGGTGCCATTTCTATCACATAAAAGAAGAAAAAAAATCCTGCGGGGTTTTTGGGGGCAGCGCCCCCAGAACAAATTTTGATTTACTATTTCTCTTAATTTGTATTTAGTTCATCATTTCCTAACAATAACACATCTAAATAATGTATTTAATTATATTTGGGGCAATTGGCTAAAGACCATAGTATTTTAACAATTTTAGGGAGAGTAATTGCCTAAAAACTCTTGTAATAAAGACTTAAAAATAGATTAAAAGGGGACAAATTACCTAAATAAAAGTATAACGAAAAAAAAAAAATCAAGGCCTCAAAGTGGTTCCGCCCCTGTGTATGATCTAACCGCTATCTATTGTGTCTACTATACTCGAACCTTGTTTGATCATTATTTAACACATATTATAGTTTGATTTATTATATTATTTGTAATTAACTCTCTCTGAATTTATAGTGTTATGTCAAACATCTAACAAATTGTATTCAAATATGACATTCAATTTTTTTATAAAATTTTATAATAATATCTTATGTAAATCTTATTCAAATCATGTTAGGACATTAATAAAAAAAATTCGGATAAAAATGATCGATCAACTTTTAATTATAGTTTGAAAAATATTTGATCATCAGTATATTCCCAACTTTGATCAAGTTTTATTGAATGCAATTTAATTTTTTTTATCACATTTTATTGAATCTGACTTAAATGAAGGTACGTAGTTCATGATTCGAAGCGGAGATATTTTGATATGAATAAAACTTTTGGGCATATTTATCTGAGATACAAAAATATCATTCGCACCCGAAATACAAATATTCAAATTTTCCATAAATATTCATTAATTATCTCATTCATACCCTATCCTTCACCTAAAACAATGATCTTGGCCACACATCCATACCCAAATTAACCATGAACTTATACCAATAATTATCAAAGGCTAAGAGACAATCACTCAATTCCTCCTAATTATTGACAAAACTCAGCCTTCCAAAACCAATGGTGAAAATGACTTAACCAATTCTGACCACTAAGCCTATACGCTTATATATATAACTACAGCTTTATCAATTTCATCCAAGAACACAGAAACTATTCACCAACAACGCCATGGCAAAATCGTTGCGAGTTTTCTACAGAGCTACGCGGGCATTTTTGTTCTTTTTCTTGCTTTTGTTAACGAAAGCTTCTGGCCAGCACCACCATCATGACCGGACCGGCGAGCTCCGGCGAGCCTTTCTGAACAGGAAGCCAGGGCCGTATTCGGCCCGCCCAAGGCACAGGTACCATGGCAAGTTCGAGCCCGGCCCATGGTACCCAGCACACGCCACATTCTATGGAGGCAGTGATGGTTCTCAAACAAGAGGTAATCAAATGGTACAACTCATTAATGTAGTACTCGAGAAAATTGTTTGTTTTTTTTGGGACATTTCGAGAAAATTGTTCCTTGCAAAAAATGTTTTACAAAATAATTAAAAATTACAATTATGAAATAAACGCCTTGTATTCTGAGCATTAACTTTTTTTTTTTTGTGCATGAAACATGCAGTGATTGGAATTTATTTGCAAAAAAAAAAAAATGCAAATTAATTTTGTTAGGATTCAATGGAGATGAAAAATAATTTCATTACCTTTGAAATACATGTTAAATCATCGATAAAAAATATTGAAAGCGTATCTTAATCCATTGAAATGCAAAATCGAGGTTTTCGCTCTTCTATGTTTGAAGCGGCGTTCTACAAGAGAACGATTGACCCCTTTTTTTCACTCAAGATGAAAATGAGAGAAATGAGAAATTAACTGCTTAAATTGTGGATCACGATCCTTTTATATTTTAAATGTATTTATTTTATTTTAGTCTATCATTAAAATAAAATAAATACTCGGTCTCTACACAATAAATAATTCCATACAAATTTTTATATTTATTTATACAATACTCAAATCTTTAATAAATCACATGAAATTATAATTAATATTAATTTTTTAAACATAAATACATAAACGCAGAGGGCGCATGCGGGTATTGGGACACGGTAGCGCAAGGCTACGGCTTACAGACGGCGGCGTTGAGCTCGGCGCTATTCAACGATGGGCTCTCTTGCGGCGCCTGTTATGAGATAAAGTGTGTGGATGATCCCAAGTGGTGCAACGCCGGCGAGCCCTCGCTCTTCGTCACCGCCACCAACCTCTGCCCTCCAAACTACAACCTCCCCGGCGACAACGGCGGCTGGTGCAACCCGCCGCGGCCGCACTTCGATCTCACGCAGCCGGCTTTTCTCCATATCGCACAGTACCAAGCCGGCATTGTTCCCGTCTCTTACCGCAGGTAATCAACAGTATTAAATATCATGTTTTTCTTAGTATATTTCGATTTTTTGAAAGAAATGAAGGCTAATACTTAGACAATTAATTTATGAATTTATATTGATTAGGGTTCCATGCAAGAAGGAGGGAGGAATCCGATTCACACTTACCGGCAACCGTTACTTCAACTTGATACTAGTATGGAATGTCGCCGGTGCTGGTGATGTTCGCCGAGTTCAGGTGAAAGGGCACAGGCTGCCATGGATAACACTAAGCCATAACTGGGGCCAATACTGGCAAACCGATGCCATCCTCGTCGGTCGTTCTCTCACCTTCAGAGTCACCGGCGGTGATGGCCGCCGCTCCACCTCTTGGCATGCTGTTCCTTCAAAGTGGCAGTTTGGCCAGACATTCGAGGGCAAGAACTTCAGGTTTTGAGAAACACTGCAGTACTAAATCAATTTCTAGAGTGTATATGATGTTTTTTTTTTTTTTCGAGCAAATGCTTACAACCTGATGAATTAGTTCTAATTAAGTAAAAGCTATTTAAAAAAAAAAAAAACTGTTGAGCTCAGTTAGAAAAGAGGACCTCGATCTAAGGTTTTGAATTTTTTACTTATATATTTTCATTTGTAAAGGGATTTCAATTTTTGGTTATGTTTTGGGAACCTTCAATGAATTTCAATATGAGTATTATAGTTCAACACTCAATATTTTAATAAAATCATTATTCAATTTATTTATTCATAGATTTATTATGAAAAAGTTGAAAAGCATGAAATTGTAGTTTCTTACGTAGATTTTATTATATAAATAAAATATTATTGTTTTGAAAAATTAAACATAAACAAGCAAAATCAAATCAAATAGTTCAGTTTTATTTGGGATAACATAGGCTTCGGGCTCATTTGAGACAGTTTCTTTATTGTTTTTTGAAACAATTTTTCAGTACAAAATTTTTTACTTTAAAAAACTTTTGTACTACAAATATGTTTTAGAAAACAATAAAAAAACTATTCCAAACGAAGCATTTATTTCGGACTGCTTTCTTACTGCTTTTTAAAACAATTTTTTAGTATAAAAAATTCTTAAATTAAAAATTTTTATACTAAAAAACTGCTTTAAAAATCAATAAAAAAATTGTTTCAAACGAAGCCTTAAACTTTTCTATTTGTGCTTTTAAAGCTCTTTGTTTAACCATAGTTTCAAAATTATTTTTTAGTTTTTTTAAATAAAAAGTTGAAAAGTAATGAAAAAGCTCTTTCAAGCATACATGATTTTCTAATAAATTATTATTTTTGCGATAAAACATAAAAGCCATTAAAAGTATTTCCAAAGGAAATCAAAGATTGTACAATCACTTTATTTATATTATATAGCACTGCTTTATTGATTGGTATTTGTATAAGCAATGAGGCAATTATGCAGTGCTTCTCATTGAACCAATGCCTAAACGGGAAGAGCCACAGCACAGAAACTAGCCTTGCCCACCACCTCCGTATCCGGATCCATAACCAGACCCGTAACCAGATCCTTCGCCATGCCCCTCACCAGATCCGCCTCCACCTCCGCCACCGCCACCACGACCTCCTCCCATTCCACCACCCGATCCACTTCCAAAACCCGACCCGCTACCATACCCAGATCCTCTTCCATGACCAGACCCACCGCCGCCACCACCTCCACCACCACCACCGCCACCACCGCTCCCACTTCCGGATCCATATCCGGATCCAGACCCAGATCCATACCCGTATCCACTACCACCATCTGATCCCAAACCCGACCCGCCACCTCCGCCTCCCCCTTCACCTCGTCCATAACCGCCACCGCCATAACCCTCGCCTCTGCCGTAGCCCGAGCCATAACCAGACCCGGAACCACGGCCACCACCACCTCCACCGCCCTCGCCTCCCCCTCCGCTGGCCTTAATGGCAGCTCTTCCGGCAGCGATTAGCTCAACACCAATCAGCAAAAGTAATACAACTGCCAAAACTCTCGGCTTCGTCGCCATGTTTTACTGTTATAATGACACAGAAGAAGTTGTGGAGTGAGTCGATGAGAGAATGGGTACGAAGAGCTATATATAAGCTGTACTTAGAAACTATAAAGTTCTCTTTTAGTTAGTGCGTAGGGTCCATGGCGGCCACTACGCGTCTTGCAGAGGAGCTTGTGGGAGTTTGTGGCGGTAGGTAGCAGAGCATTTAAATCCATAGCGTCGCGTATGTGTTTGACGATTTGCCCCAAAGCATAAATTGCTTGGTGGAATAGAAGTGGGCGCAAGCTAGCAGGCATTAACCTCTTTATGATATAGCAAGTAACTAAAGGAGGACCTTTGTTTTTTTGTCCTTTTGTTTACTATTTTTTTTTAATATTAAACATGTTTGTTTTAAACATGTTTATTTACTGTAGTTTCTACATATTTTTATTTATTATGTTTTAAAATAAATTAAATTATTTTTAAAACTATTTTAAAAACATAAGAATTGTTTTGAAAATTTGGAAAAACAATTCTTCTTGCTGCTGGCCATCGCTGTCTTTATACACACCACCATATAAATCAATTTATTCAATATTTAATAAAAATAAAATTATATTTTAACAAATCAGATATATTTTATTATAAATAAAAACATTAAAATCAAATTAAAATTAAGATTAAAAATAAAAACAAATGTGATTTGACAGCCCCCTATGGGATTGTTTTTCATGTTCATTTTTTATCTTAGGTTTTATTTGGGACAACTTTTTCAAATAAAGCTTAGTTTTACTTATATTATTATTATTTTTTAACTTTACATGAAATAAAGCATATTTGACATCTTTATAATGCTATTTTTAATTTTATTATATATTTAAAAAGTTATCTATATGTAATGATGGTGGTTGCTATGGTTGCAAAAGAATTGAGTCGAGCCTAGTTTCAGTATGTTCGAGTTCAAGCTTGTTTGTCAACATCGTGTTTGAGCTCGGCTCGATAAGATTCAAGTTTTTTTTTTTTTCATGTTGTCTCAGTTAGCCCAACCCATTCACTAGCATGTTTTTTTTTCCTGATGGAACGAAGAGCAAGAGCCGCAGTGAAGTGTGCCCGATTCAACTGATTCAAATATTTTAAAATTTTATAAAATAATTAAATTCGTAAAATTAATTTAAAGATATTTATTTTTAAAACTATAATGGAGCTTTAATCGAGCTTCTTAACGAGCTTGTTCACAAGCATTAAATAATACTATTCGTGAATATAAATGAACCAAACGTCAGGCTATTCAAGCTTGTTTATTTTCCTATCGAGTATTTATCAAAAGTGTTCAAGCTTGTTTATTTAATTTATCAAACGAATACGAACGAGCTCTTATCGAGCTGTGCCACGAGTAGTTCGTTGAACGCTTGGCTCATTTTGCAGCCTTGAATTTGATAGTTGCAGACGAGGCAATGACGATAAGATATGAGATGAACATAGCGGTTTTGATCAGTAGCAATCGTAAAGTTACCATTGTTATATTTGTTTTTGAGATCAACCCTAACCCAAAAAATTTATTTTAAAATTTTAAAAAAAATATTTTGATTTATTTAAAAAATAAATCAAAACCATTAAAAGCACACCAACCAATATATTTTTTAGAAACGAAAATGAAAAAGAAAACCGATCTTAAACATATCCTGATAAATTATCAACAATCAATATTAAGAGCTTGTTTGAGATCAATTTTCAATTTTTATTTTTTATTTAAATATTTATTTTTTTATTTATAACTTAATATAAAATAAAAATATATTTGATATCCTACATAATTTTATATTTTTTTAAAAATAGAAATATATTTGGTAACAGTTATTTTTATTTTGTATCATAAATAAGATGATCTGGGTGATTTTATTAAAATTTCAAATCAAGATATGAACTTATATATATTAATGTATTATCATCCCTAGCCATTATCAAACCTTATCTATTTGATGAATAATAAGTGTAGCTTCTTTGCATTAAGAAGGTTTTTCAAGTTATTACAAAAGTACTTGAGATATTGGAGTTAACTAAAGAATTGTAAGTTCTTTTGTTCAATTTTATTTTAAATTATTTAATTTGGAAGGTAATTTGTTATGTAGGAAAGACAATTTTGAAATGATAAATTTAGTTTTTCTTATTTTGGATATTTAATAAATAAATATAATTAATATTCTGTATTAGATAAAGTGATGAACATGCATTTGTGTTTCTCTTAAAAATCCTCGCATTTTTCTTGAACTACTCATCTATAACATTCTTTACCATCGTGAATACTTTTATCATGCCTTACACTCAGTTGATTTATATAATACATTTAATATGATATTCATTTAAGTTTTTTTCCTTGTAGAAGCTGGTTGAGGATATTGATTGCCTTAATATTATGGTGTATATTTGACCAACTATTCGCACATTTCTTCTAACTTAATTATAGATTTACTTTAATATGATAATGAAAAATTTATCATTCTTGACTTAAGCTATATGCATATGATGAATATTGTATAATTTTAGGTCAACATTGAGCTCAAATATAGTTGATAGGGGGTGTCAAAATCGGGTTGTGAGTTGGGTTCGGGTCAAACCCGATTATAACCTGCCAATGCTTGATGTGATTCGAACCCGACCCATTTTTTACAAATGGGTCAGAAATTACAACCCGAACCCGACCCATCGAGTTTCCGGGTTGTTCTGACCCAACACAAAATCACGGGAGAAATTATTATGGCCACAGACTCTTGCAACCATTCAATGCTCCACCAAACGCTCATCTCCTTCCAACCATTTTCTTCATCGTCACATTTCCTTAGCTCTCTTATGTCTATCTGTAAAAGCTTTTTTTTTTTTCTTTAACGATGTCCAGGTTGATATGAAGCTAATGAAGGATCCGGGGTATCAAGCCGACGAGGCCAAAGATGTAGTGTGGGCGGCCAAGAGGGGGAATCTTCTTAGCAATGATTTCTATGCCGACGACCTCCTTGACCTTAGAGATCTTCCAAAGACTTAAGAAGACTAGGAAGCTTCGAGAGTCATGGAAGCCCGCTTCTCTTTACCGAAACCTTTTCCTTGTGCAGGTAATGAGCCTCTTGAGTTGTACACAGAAATACCTCTTTGTAAGAGCGTAGCCCTTTTTTCCAGACTAAAAAAAGGCTATTTTATCGACAAGCCAATCAATTTCTTCGTAACTTTTGCGGATGGGATAACACATGACAATGAATCAGCGAGTACATAGAAGACATGATCCCAAACAAGAATTTCTTAAAAGAAATCTTACTTCGAATATCTATAACAAGGTTGTGGATTACCAATGGGAGTAGCAACTGATCCAATATATAAGCTAGAAGCAAGAGCTAGAAGAAAATTTTGGCAAGGGATATTGTTCTGCCTCACAGTTTTTAAGATGAATTCAGTGAGAATAACACAACAAGTGTCATTAGTGAGCAAAGCACTCCAAATAGCTGAAACAAGGTGACTCTAATGAGCAAATCCTTGCCTCCTCTACCCTTTGGTGTTAGCAATTTCTCAAGATACTTGAACATGTCTTCCCTTTCCAGGTAGATGCTAACAACCAAGGTTCCAAAGAGGAGAGCAAGAATAGGAAGATCAATGGCTCCATAGGCTTCATATGGAGAAATCCCTTGGAGGATAACCATGAGCATGACACCAAAAAGAGCACCATATGTTCTTCCAACAGGTAGGAAAGGCATAGCAAGAAAAACCACCAAAACCCCAAAAAAGCCAAAAGCAATGTTGTCTAGAACTAAATAACTCTATTATGGACACCATCACCATTCTTTTTGTTTCAAATCAAACAAAGCAAATAATGATTAAGTTATAAAGCACCCGGCAAGCTTGCTATCAAAATATCATCAGTGTCGTACAGCTCTAACCAATTCTTTAATCACAGCATCTTATTTATAACAAATTATGTAATTATAATACGTTGCTCTCAAAAAATAGCATGTACTTTTTCAAGAGTGCCTTGAAATGAAATATGCTAGGTTATTTGTTCTTCTCTCTGTTTTCTGCTCTCTGTTTCTATATTTAGTATAAATAAGGTTAAAATTAATTAAAATAGAATATAAATATTAAATATTAGTATATTTAAATTCAAAAATAATATCTTAAAATTAATTAAAAGTTATATCTATCATGTATATATATACTTTTGAGATGATTAATATTATATAAATTTCTTTTTCATATTAACCATGCAGAGAATTTATAGTTTTTTTTTTAATTTTTAAAAGTAATTTAAATAACAGAATTGTTTAATTGTCTATAAAATGAGATAATTTATCAAAAAAAGAAAAGGGTTCCAAAGAGAAAAAATATTCTTTGCTGGAGAGTTCTTTTTACAAAGAGCCTGAATAAAAGAACATAACTAAGAAAGAAGAGGTGGAGACAAAAATACCTCATTTTAAAAGATTTGCATCATTTCATATGGGTAGAAAACAGTCTATTTTTTAATTAAAATTTAATAATGTAACTGATCTTTAATTTTTATCTATTATTTTTTCATTTTTATTTAATTAAATAATATAAAAACTGATTTTCTATCTATTTTATAATAATAAATAATATAACATGAATTTATTGATATAATTTTATAATATAAATTTTTTTAAAATATTAATAGGTATAAATTATATCTAAATATATAATATAAAATAGAAGTTATATATATTAATGCAGGAGGAAAATGTTTCGTCTCATATTAATAGTTTCATATTGTTCTATCTTAAACTCATCCATACATATAGTGATACATAATAGGGGTGTCAAAATTTAACAAAACACAAAAATCTGACTCGAACCCGACCCAAAAATTCCGGTTTAGAGTCACCTCGTTTGTGAAACGGGCCGGGTTTAGGTTAAAGAAACTAACCCGCTTCAAAAATCGGGTAGGTTTCAGGTTGACTCGGAAACCAAAAAATGACCCGGATTGACTCGAGATTACCGCGATGGCCATAATGCTTGCCACGCATCTGCCCACGTGACCGCACCGCCCACATCGCTTGCTGCGCCTCTACCCGCATGACCACGCCACTTATGCTTGCGTGACTGCGCCACTTCTACCTACGTGACAGCGCTGAGTCGCGTTTCCTGATGCACACGTCGAGCCGTCTCGCGTCCCCAATGTCAACGCAATCCAAAATACCCTTGCCAGCCGTCGTCTCGTTGTTGACGCAATTTGGGTTTGCAAAACCATGTCGGGATAGGTTGACCTGTAGGTAACCCGACATGTCGGGTCCGGGTTCATGTTTTTTACAGTTTGCAAAACCGGGCTGAGTTCGGATCAACCCGTTTGAACCCGAATTAGTTTTGGATTTGATCCGAACCTGACCCGATACCCTCTGTTGACACCCCTTATTCATAGCTAAAGACGGACAGTGACATCAACAGCCTAGATTAGATAGTTTGAAACGAGTGGTTATTACGCACAGATCAGAAAAAGGAACCTAGTGCATGGCATTGGGCACATGAGATGTGTACATAGGGCTACAAACAAACCGAGCCGAGCCGAGTATGTGAGTGTTTATGTTTGTGTTCATTTATTATCAGTTTGTTCAAGTTAGGTTCGTATTTGATTCGAGCTTTATCGTTTGTGTTTATGTTTGGTTCGTTTAAATTAATGAGTGTTCATGTTCGGTTCATGTTCAATACGTTTAGTGCTTATCGAGCTTTAAACAAACATGCCTTAAAGAACTATAAATGAGCTCTACTTCTATTGTTTATTAACTTAACAAACGAGCTTTATCAAGCCTCATAACAAATAATTACATCGAGCATGTTCACGAACATATTCAGTGAATTTTTTTAAAATATCAACCAAGCACGTTCATGAACATATCTAATGAGTTTTCTTGAGCTACCAAATGAGCAAGTTCACTATCATATATAACTAGTCTTTTTGAGCTACTAAATGAGCTCGTTCACGAACAAGTGATCTATGATTCATTTTATATTTGTTCATGAATATTTTAAACAACAATCAAGCAAATATGGACAAATGTGAAATGTCTATTGTACATGAATCGAGCTTTTATTGAGCTTCTTATCGAGCTTAATGTCAAGCTTATTCACGAGCTTTAAACGATGTTGTTCACGAACATAAATGAGCCGAACATATTAGTGTATTTAAGGATCGATTAATTAAAATATTGTTCAAGTTTGTTTGTTTAGTTAATTAAACGATCACAAACGAGCTTTAGTTGAACCGAATAACGGGTAGCTCATGGAGCGTTTGATTCGCATGCAGCCCTATGTGTGCAGATCTCTAAGGCGTCTTGTTTATCACACCGCCGTGTTTTGCTGCTATAATAGCACAGAAGAAGTTGTGGAGTGAGTCGATGAGAGAATGTGGACGAAGAATCTATATATAAGGTGTGTTTAGAACAAGAATTATCTCTTCTAGTTAGTGCGTAGTGTCCATGGCGGCCGCTACGCGTCCAGCAGAGGAGATTGAGGAAGTTTGTGGCGGTAGGTAGGAGCGTTTCTTATGTGTTTGACGATTTGCCCCAAAGAATAAATTGCTTGGTGGATAGAAGTGGGTGCAAGCTAGCAGGCATTTACCCTTTTTATGATAGAGCAAGTAACTAAAAGGGGGTGATTAATTTATTTATAATTTAATATAAAATAAAAATATATTTGATATCCTACATAAGTTTTATATTTATTTTAAAATAGAAAAATATTTGGTAATAATTATTTTTATTTTGTATCCTAAATAAGATGATCTGGGTGGTTTTATTAGAAGAAATGAAATCACATAAATTTTTTTTTTATTATTTTCAAATACAACTTGATTTATTTTTAAAATAAACAAAAAAAGGCTAAATAATACAAACAAAATCTGTTTTAAAAATAAAAATTAAATAAAAAGGGATTCCAAACCATCCCTTAACAAACAATTTCTTTGAGAAAAAAAGTCATAAACACTATAACTATAAGCACCTATTTCAATTAAACTAAACAAAATAATCTTAATTACTTTCATGCCTCACTGATCCTCCATCCTTGCTCGCTCTCGATGACCAGCGAATCAGTTTGAGATCAGTAAACAAGCATTTTAGCAGAAATCCATTGCATTTTAGTAGATTTCCATTAACTTCAAGAGGTTCAGCTGTGATCAAAAATAAATCAAAGCCAAGACTAGAAAACTAGATCATTTAATTTTACAAATCGGGAAGATATTGAAGGTTTCAGTTTACTATATGATGAAGTAACATCAAACTAGATATTACAAAAAAAGGATAAACTGTCAACTTCAAAACAATTTCTTTACATCCTAAATTTTGACAAACTGAATACGATATGCATCTTTTCGTAGGAATAAGCAATTATTTCAAGCAGAATCAGTTTGAGATCCTTACGAGAGGCAAATCAATTGCAGTGACAATAATAGTAGAAGTTATCTTGATCGGGCACGAATCTCCAGGCAAAATCAAGTCAGAAATTTCAAAAATTAAATCCGGGATCACCTGAACTCTGATTTCAGCGAGCTTATAGTTAAACTGAGCATCTCGGAAATACGAACTCAACGACACCAAATTCGACTCAATCCGAGCCCAAATGAGTCCAAATCAATCACCCGAAGCGCTGTTGGAAAGTTCAAACCATAATTTCAGTTAGCAAACGATTTCCAAACATAACGTTCTTTCAATCGAATCGAGCGGATCGACGAGACAAATCCAACGAGCCCAAAACCGCCGAATTCCGATATCATTAAGACCTTCAAATGTCAGATGAACGGTCCACGATCAATGGGATTCAATATCGGCCGTCCATCGAACCACTCCACATTTGCTCCTTATCTCTCTCCTGTTTACGGGCTATGCCACTCCAAAAATCTATAAATAGACCCCTCATTTCTCTTGAGAGGGGATCCAAGCAAGAAGAAGAAGAGAAGGATTGAAGGGAAGAAACTCCTCCACGACCACCACCGAAATTCCGCCTGACTTCCTACTTGTATGGGTGGACACGTTTAAAAATTATTTTAGTTCACAAAGAGCGAATGTTTGGTCGAGAATTTCACTAGGATTCATTCTCAAGTGAGTCTCCTTCCGACGGTTTTGCCGCCAAATGACATCGCATGTAAACGGTTATGACCAGGGCCCTCTGAACCGGGTGATTTACTGCCAAATGACATCACTAAATTACGATCATGGTCAGAGCCCGTATATTCCCTCAATGGCTTCAAATCCTTAAAATATGAATAAATAAAATATAATTGATATGATACAAAGAACTTTGTTCGCTAAGGTAGAATCAAATTTGCCCCTCTAGATAAACATTCACCTAATGTCTATAAGGTACCCTTATATGAATCAACATATGGTTGCCGACAAGGATCATTCTTTCAGATTTAGTCTACTACCTCCTCTGACTAAGTAGACCATGGATCATGATGACCTAAAATGATAGAACCATGAGATCTTGATCAGGTTCTTCATCATTCTCCCATCATCCTATTTAAATAAAAGATGATAAATTTCAAATTTTAAATATTAAATTTTCAAATACCTCAAACTATTGCTACTATATGCATGTTGAATACTAAGTACATGTGTGATACAATGTACCCATTTGACGACTAGCCTTAATCGAAAGTTATCTCTTGATAGGGGGGGGGAATTAGACAACGAAGAGGAAATGTTCACTATACACTTTTTATATATAAGAAATTGATCATTTTCTCTTATATGCATGCTCTATTTAAGAGAAAGAAGTAATTGTATTAATTTACTTTTTACTAATCAAGACTAAGCTATTGATATATCATCAAAAAATAATCTTGATCGGGAACGAATTTCGAGAAAAAAATAAAGTTGGAAACTTCTAAAATTAAATCAGAGACCATCATAACTCCGATTTCAATAAACTTATAGTTGAATTGAACGTCTCAAAAATACGAACCCAACAACACCAAATTCAACTCAATCCGAGCACAAATGAGTCCAAATCAAGGACCCGAAGCACATTTAGAAGGTCCAAAACATAATTTGGATGATCAAACGGTTTCCAAAATTTATTTGCTTATAGTCAAATCGAGCGGCTCGACGACACGAATCCAACGAGCTAAAGATCGTTGATTTTTGATATCATTAAGCTGCATTTTTTTTTTTTATATCATTAAGCTGCATTTTTATTCAAATTTATGCTAGCAATCAATACATTAGACAACGAAGAGGAAATGTTCACTATACACTTTTTATATATAAGAAATTGATCATTTTCTCTTATATGCATGCTCTATTTAAGAGAAAGAAGTAATTGTATTAATTTACTTTTTACTAATCAAGACTAAGCTATTGATATATCATCAAAAAATAATCTTGATCGGGAACGAATTTCGAGAAAAAAATAAAGTTGGAAACTTCTAAACACTTATTAAAGTATTCAAAGCATCGAGAAGCCTACGCTTATTATACATACGGGATTCAAAAGACTCGAAAAAAATACCTGAGGAGATTGGAAATTTGATACATCTTCGATATTTGAATATTTACAATAATAAGTTTCATATGCTGCCAAGATCTCTAAGTAATCTCTATCACATGCAATACATAATCTATCATACTCCTTGTTTCCCACGCCAGTATAATGTTGATGACTTTTTACCAAGTGGCATTAATAGCCTTTCTAACTTACGTTATGTGAAATTGCCCGAGGATTGTAGTACGTCGATATGTGGGATTGGGAAGCTAAAGTCTCTTCAAGAACTGAATATGTTTGATCTTAAAGATGCGAGTGGTTATAGAATTGGAGAGTTGAAGAATATGAATTATCTTTATAAATTAGGAATCAATTGCCTTGAAAATGTTAATGATGTTGAAGAGGCTTGTAGTGCCAAGTTATGTGCCAAGCGGAGGCTCACAGATCTAACCTTATGTTGGAGTAACACTTATTCGAGGAACATCGATTTAGATGAGAACGTGCTCGACAACCTTCAGCCACCAAAATGTCTGAGGATTCTGAGCATAAAGAGATACATGGGTGCAAGATCTGCAATATGGATGCACAATGTCAATCCGATCTTCAATCTAGAGAGAATTGAATTGTGGCATTGCTTGGAGTGGGAAACTCTTCCTCCTTTCGGGCAACTTCCCTTTCTCAAGTCACTGGAAATTCGGAACATGCCGAAAGTAAAATGGCTCGAAAGTAAATTTAATGGGAATGATAAATACCATCCCTTTCCATCGCTAGAAGTGTTAAATATTGAGAGATTAGAAGCATTAGAGGATTTGTTTGAGGCAGGAGTAGCTGCTGAAGATGGATGTTTCTTTCCTTGCTTAATTAAACTATATCTATGGAGCTGCCCAAAGTTGAAGGAGTTGCCCTCTTTGCCTCCTAAGCTCAAGATCTTGTCCATAAATACTATTGGGTGGACGACTTTGAATTTGTGTAGCAATTCAAATCCTATTCCCCTTGAATCATTAGAGGTCTTTTACTGTCCAAACATTACATCTCTTCCTTTGGCTGATGAAATAGCAAGACTTACAGCACTAAGAAACTTGTCAATTAGAAATTGCCCCAATCTGATCTCTCTGGGAAGATATCGAGAAGTGGAGACCACTAATTATTGCCATCTCATGCTCTACCAACTTACAGTAAGTGATCCGTTGGTGTTGCTAATGGAGCCATTGAGAAGTATCGCCTCCTTAAAAAGTCTGGATTTTCTGCATAATGAGGAGTTGGTTTCATTTCCAAATGAGGCGGAGCAGTGGTTTCTGAAAGTTAGGTCTTCCCTTTCTGAGCTGTACTTTACGTGTTTCAGTTCCTTAGAGTCTCTCCCTTCCTACTTGGAAAGCTTATCTTCACTTCAGCATCTAACTATTATTGATGTTCCTATGCTTCGGGAATTACCGAACCTTCCTCCCTCTTTGGAATGTCTAGCAATTATTGGGGAATGTCATCCAGAGTTGAAGGAGCGCTATCGAGAGGATGGAGGCTCCGATCGGCACAACATTGCTCACATTCCTCGTATCGATATTCGTGAATAGGTCCGACTGCTTTAATGAAAGTTTCAAAATACATGAGCTGCAAATTTATTTCTTCTTATCTTATTTAGTTTGATATATATGAAATATAAAGAATGCAATGTCAGCATTAACCACTTGATCGAGATACTCAATTTTATGTATGCATCATTTGGTGGTCCCTCTGCATATATAAATATATTTTTCTTTAATAGTTCATTCTATATGTCTCTTGATTTCCGATTTTGATCATTTACAGTTGAAATCTGCGTAATTTTTTTTTTTAATTTCTTATTGATTTCTTGAAATGGCTAGATTCCCGATTTTGATCATTTACATCTGAAATCTAAGTTTTTTTTTTTCTTATTAATTTCTTGAAATGGAACAATTAAGTATTGAATTATTGTTTAGTTTTGATTTTATATTTTTTAATTTGCAAAACAAATGAATTTTGAATGATCAGTCATCTTTATTTCATGAATTTCATTTTTTTTTAGTAATCTATATTTATAATATGTCACTAGGCCGTCATTAAAAATTTTACAAATTTTATTTTATTTTTTTAATAATGAACTTGTTCTTTATAATGTCAGATTATATTGTTGGTTGTCAAATTTTAAACTTAATTGGTTATTGAAATTAGAAAATTTTAATAACAAATTACTTAATTTTTTATGAGTTATTTAAAAAAAAATTATTATTTTTTAAGTATTTCAAACGAACACAAGCCACATAAGAACAAATGAATCAAACACAAGCATACTATTCACTAATAATTTAGAGGATGTGTCATACTCTTAACAAACAAAATTTTGAAGTAGCCAAACATAAACAGATAATGAACTCACATCAAATTAATTAGGCTCATTTACAACCCTATAGCCCAATGAATTCATTTTATTATTGGCTAATGTTTAGGGTTATAAATAAATTAAATTAAGTTCAGTAGAATATTGATTAAATTCATTCATTTATTTTCAAGCACAGTATAAACATTCATTGAATTTTAAATCTTATTCAAACTTATTTATAAGTTTCTTTTTCAAAATCAAGTCAAAATTATTATTATTATTATTATTATTTTGATTATTTTCATTAAAACCCATAAAAGGCTTAAGCTTAAATATGGAAAAAAAGTTACAAAGTGCTTAAAAAGGGTTCGAAAACTCATTAAATGCTCAAAGAGCTACAACCAAAGGAGTTTAAAATCCCTTGCAAGTTACATAAAAAGGATAAAGTAAGACCAAAAAAGGACTAAGGACAGACCAACAAAAAAAAAAAAACGAAGCTTGGAGAAAGATGAATGCAATCGAACCGCAGAAGTAGAACAACTAAATGAACAGGCACAAGCGACAGTGACTGTGAATAAAAACCAAACCAAAAATCTAAAAAAGAACACCAAGGGCCCATCCGAGAACCGAAGTGCTAATAGCCAACAAAAACAGCCAACATAGCTGATACAGAAACAACCACCAGCACTTGAACTCGTTGACCGATCTAGAACCCAAACAAACATCAATAAAGAGAGCGACACACCACCAAAAAGGCCAGCCCAGAGACCACGATCCCACTCCAGCAAAAAACTAGAATGCTCAAAGCATAAGAGAAACCTAAGAACATAACGAAGACCAAAAGAAAGCTTAAAGTTTAGCACAATTTTTTCAATAAGTTTTAGATTTTTTTTTGTTCCATGAAACATTATAAAAATCAGCATTGTCAAATTTCACAACATCCAAATTAACATCCTCTTATGAATCATGACAATTACCAACATTGACTTCCCCACCAATATAGTTAACACCCCACAAATCATTTAATCAATCTAAAATGTCACCATAATTAATAGTAGAGCAATTATTTAGATGCAGCTTCTCCAACCTCACAGAAACCAAAGCATCAACTAATAAATGGGAGCAAGAAATGTGATTAATAGGCACAATATCAAAAAATCCAAACCATCTACAGGAATAAAAACAAAATGAGCTCCTTGTTTTATAATATGATCCCTAATGTTTTCCCATATATAAAAAACATGTAAAATGGGGGAAAACGATGACTCATATGACAATCGACAAGCATGACATGCCACTTAAAGGGATGGATTGCGTCGTTGAGAACAGAGCCTCAAATTCATCTAATAGGGAGCCCCTCGCGGTCGAACCAGATGAAAACGATCAAAATTGGCAACTGACAAATATTTGGCGACCTAAGAGATGAGCTTTACTAATGCATTTATATGATGAAAAATTAAAACAAAATATATTATTATTATTATATGATGGAATATCCTTAATAATAAGTCAAAATTTAATTTTCCCTAAGAGATATGCTTTCCTAACACCTTAATCATATGGAAAATCTTTAGTGATATGACACTACACATTACAAAAAAAAATATAATACAAAAAGCCCATAGATTGCCATATATATAAATATAACCCTTAAAGCCCATAATAGATCTAATCATTCTTTGAATAAAAAAAGCTAATGGTAAAATTCAAAGAAACACCATATTACTTGAAATGCAACACCCATCTCCCATGACTAAAAAGCTTAGCAGTTCTTGCAAAATTCAATTACATATTAAATATTTAATAATTCTATTTTTGCCCATACTTAAAAAAGAGAATGATTTCACTCTTATTGATAGTCAAAGCTCCCAACCAATAGATCAAAAAGAGCTGTATACTCAAATCCATTCAAAGCTTTCCAAACAATGAAGCATAAAAATAAAATATTAAAAAATCAAAATTTGTGGATTACAATAGAGGACTAATCACAGTTAAAAAGCATCATTTATCACCATTAATCACAATCAAGTCATTCAGAAGAGAATATATAATTTGGTTAAAATAATTTGGTTCATGATGAAAAATTGTTTATTTATGTCACTAATTTGGTTCATGATGATGAAATTGATTAATTATGTAAAAGTAATTTCACTAATTTCCAAAAGCTCATCACATGTAGAAAGAAAGCCTATTATTAGTTAAGTATTATAGCCGTAAGCACAAACTTTTACTTTTGTAAAGTTGGGGCCACCTGGCCCTTTGACTATTGATCATTTTAGAATGCTTGTGTTTATTATTATTTCATTGTTTTAATAAATAAAAATTATTATTATATATTTGTATATCCTGTAAATATATAATAGACTATAATTAAATATATTTTTATTATTAGTATTAAATAATATTTAATTTTGATTTGATTTATTTAATTCAAAAATTAAATCAAGTGTATTAAGAAAATCAAGATTGATTTCAGGAATAAACCGGCTATGGTTGAACCAGCGGTTCTAGCCGGTTCATTCCTATTTGATACATAAATAATTTTCATAATGAATCAAACTAGTCATAAGATCAATTCACAGTTGAACTCCCAGATCGATCCAGTTTTTAAAATAGTGAAAAAAAATACAAAAAATGGAAAATTTTCAATATATATATTATTAGACTATATTTTTAAGATATTTTTATTAATTTTTTTTAACCATACCTTAACTCACCAACAAATTATACCTCTAATGACATTCCCACTCTATGCAGAGCTTTCCAAGGAATCACCCCTTCCCCTCTCTCTCTCTCTCTCTCTCTCTCTCTCTCTCTCTCTCTCTTACAGTTCCACTCTCTCTCCCTCCGGCTCTGAACGAATGGCTATGGAAGCTACAAGATGCTATGGATGATGTGTTGGATGATTTCGAGTACATGAAGCTTGAAAAATAGCTGACCAAAGACAAGAAGCAGAGAAAGGTGCATTCCATCATGAAATCCATAAATAAACGGCTTGTCCAAATTGCCAAACGTGCTCTCAAAATTGATCCCAATTTGAAGAGGTTAGAGAAGGTTGTGTAGAAACTCGATAAAGTTTCAGCTGGAGTTGCTACTTTCCTTCATCTAGTAAAAGATGCAAAGCAGGAGCATCAGGAGCAGCAGCTTGAGCTGTACAGAACACGTAAAATAGGATCCTTGCCTGAAAAACCCATCAAATGAATATCAAACTACTATGTACAAAAACATTTCTCTGCTATGCATAGTGGGTCATGATGGCATGGGGAAGACACTTCTCTTGCAACAAGTCTATAAGGATGAAATGACAAAGGAATTTGATCTTAAAATGTGGATTTGTGTTTCCAACAACTTTGATGTGAATCGAGTCATTGCAAATATGTTGGAATCTCTTCAAAAAAGTCTCGAGTCTCTGGTGAACTCCAAGAAGTTCTTACTTGTGCTAGATGATATTTGGGATGAGGATAAGGAGCAAGATAAAAACAAATGGGAGAATGTTCTCGCCCCTCTGCCTTCTGGAAAATTGGGAAGTAAGATTTTGGTGACAACTCGGATGGCATATGTTGCATTAATGATTTCAAATGTTTTGAAAAAGAAGAATGAAATGTTGAGATTCGATGGCCTGAAGGATGATGAGTGTTTGCTTCTCCTCCTCAGATATGCATTTGCCAATTTAGAGACTTTTAATGCTCATCACGTGAAAGATAGTTAAAAAACTTTCAGGATCTCCATTGGCTGCAAGAGTCATAGCAGGAGTTCTCAATTCTTATTTGCACGAAAGTCATTGGATAAGAGTTTTAAACCATGATATTGGAAGTCAGAATGATATCTTGTCCGCTTTAAAATTGAGCTATCTATTTCTCCCAAAAGTTCTACAAAATTGTCTCTCATTTTGCTCCATGTTCCCACAAGATTATGAGTTTAACAAAGATGATTTAGTTCGAATGTGGATTGCATTGGGTTTCATTCAACCATCTAACAATCTAGGTGAGACTACAAAGGTTGCTGGAGAGGTACTTCAACGTTTTGGTAAAAAAATCTTTATCTCACCAACAAATTAAAATTTTACAAATTTATTCAATTATATTATATAAAAAGCATTCATTTAAAATGGTTTTCCCATCAAAATCAAACTTCTCATTTATTTTAAAATACATTCATTTTTCTTATTTTATGACAAAGACTTCAGTGGGCTTACCGACTACGCGGCAGCTTCATCTTCTCTCTCTCTTTCTCTCTCTCAATTATTAGAGTATCTAATCTTCATCTCTTCCAATCATTCTCCATTTCTCTTACTGTTCAGTTTTTCTGCTCTCTCTCTACCTCGATCATCGGTGCCATGGCGGCGGAATGGTTTGTTGGTCCAATCATGGACAAGATCATCAACGCTTGCTCTGATTACCTGCAAGAACAAGTCGGATGGCAGATGGGCATCAAGAAGGAGCTGGAAAGCTTGCGAGAGAACCACCCGAAGATCCAAGCTGTCGTCTTTGCCGCTAACCAAGCACAAATTAGCGATCAGAACCACCCTATCAACAAATGGATATGGCAGCTGCGAGATGCTATTGATGAGGCAAATGATGTGCTCGATGAGTTTGAGTACATGAAGCATCAAGAACAGCTGACCACAAACACGGAAGAAACAAAGGTGCGTTCCGCCACCGCAGCTTCCTAGTTAATTTATTCTGCTCGCGAATATATTAAGTTGATAATCTATTTCTAACTAATATGATCAGAAAAGAAAGTTCACGAGCTTCCTATCTGAAATTCCTTGTAAAATTCTCAAAATTGGCGAGCGTGTTCTCAAAAGAGATCCCAACTTGAAGCGACTGGAGGAGGCTGTGCAGAAACTTGATAAAGTTTCGGCTGATGTTACTACTTTCCTTCGTCTTTTAGACAGCACGAAGCAGGAACAGAAGGAGCAGGAGGTTGATTTCTACAAAACACGTGAAACAGGATCCTTGCCTACAAATGATCTCATTGGTAGAGGCGATGCTAAGGAGTTTGTTATGCAGTGGTTGAGGAAACCATCAAACGAGCATCGGGGAACTGATTTGTACAGAAACATTTCTCTTCTATCTATAGTGGGCCATGGTGGTATGGGGAAGACAACTCTCTTGCAACATGTTTATGAAGATGAAATGACAAAGGAATTTTTTGATCTTAAAATGTGGGTTTGCGTTTCCAACAACTTCGATGTGAAAAAAGTCATTGTAGATATGTTATCAACTCTTAAGAAGGAGAGGCCTCGTTTGGACGAATCACTTGATGCACTTCAAAATAGTCTTAGGACCGAGATTATGTCGAAGAAGTTCTTACTTATTCTGGATGACATTTGGGAGGAGGAGAAGAAGCATGATATCAGCAAATGGGAGAAGGTGCTCGCCCCTCTGGCTTATGGGAAAATTGATAGTGGGATTTTGGTAACAACTCGAATGGACTCAGTTGCAACTATGATTGCAAAGGTGATTCAAAAGGAGAAGAAAACGTTTAAATTACAGGGCTTGGAGGAAGATCAGTGTTTGCAGCTCCTCAACTTTCATGCATTTGCTGATGTAGAGAATCCTAATGATTATAAAAGATTAAGATTTTGGACGATACTACAAGATGCATGATTTAATACATGAATTAGCACAATCAGTTTCCAAACATGAATGCTTAAGAGTTGAGGATGATACTAAGTTGTCTTCTATAATTCCTAAGACTCTTCGACACTTGTATGTTAAAACTACAAATCCATACATCAGAAAAAAGATTGGGCATTTTAAATATTTGCATTCTCTTTTCTTGTTCGGCAAAGCTTCTAATCAGGATATCAACGCACTTATTGAATTTTTCAGAACAGGGAGAAACCTACGTTTATTATACATACATGTTTCATTTGGCTTGGAAATGATACCAGAGGAGATTGGAAATTTGATACATCTTCGATACTTAAAGATTGATAATTTTTTGACCATGCTGCCAAGATCTCTGAGTAATCTCTATCACTTGCAATACATAATCTATGATAGGCCATTGGGGTCAAGCCAACCTAAAGTTGATTTTTTACCAAGTGGCTTTAATAACCTTTCTAACTTGCATTACGTGATATTGCCCAAGAATTGCATTTCATTGATATGTGGGATTGGGAAGCTAAAGTCTCTTCAAGAACTCAATATGTTTGATCTTAGAGATGTGAGTGGTTATAGAATTGGGGAGCTGAAAAATATGAATGAACTTTGCAAATTAGGAATCAAACGCCTTGAAAATATTAAGGATGCCGAGGAGGCTTCTAGTGTCAGATTATGCACCAAGAAGAAGCTCACAAATTTAACCTTATGTTGGAGTAACACTGATTTGAGGAACATCAATTCCGATTAGAACGTACTCGACAATCTTCAGCCATCAAAATGTCTAAGGAATTTTGTTATAAGAAATTACATGGGTGCAAGGTTTGCAATATGGATGAACAATGTCAATACGATCTTCAATCTAGAGAAAATCTTATTGACAGACTGCTTGGAGTGTGAAACTCTTCCACCTTTTGGGCAACTTCCCTTCCTCAAGTCACTGAAACTTTGGAACATGCCGAAAGTAAAATGGCTGGAAAGTAAATTTAATGGGAATGATAAATACCGTGCCTTTCCATTGCTAAAGGTTTTAGTTATTTACAGATTAGAAGCATTAGAGGATTGGTTTGAGGCAGGAGTAGCTGCTGAAGATGGATGTTTGTTTCCTCGCTTAATTAAACTGTGGCTATATAATTGCCCGCAGTTGAAAGAGTTGCCCTCTTTGCCTTCTAAGCTCAAGCTATTGTCTATAAAAAACATTGGGTGGACGACTTTGAATTTTTGTAGCAATTCAAATCCTATTCCCCTTACAGCATTACAGATCTATCGGTGTCCAAACATTACATCTCTTCCTCTGGCTGATGAAATAGCAAGACTTGCAGCACTAAGATCCTTGAGAATTATAACTTGCCCCAATCTGATCTCTCTGGGAAGATATCGAGAAGTGGAGACCACTAATAATTGCCATCTCATGCTCAGCTATCTCGGTATAAATGATCCATCGGTGTTGCTAATGGAGCCATTGAGAAGTAACGCCGCCTTAAAAAAACTGTCAATCCAGCATAATGATGAGGTGGTTTCATTTCCAAATGAGGCGGAGCAGTGGTTTCTAAATGTTAGGTCTTCTCTTTCCGAGCTGAAATTTTCATTTCTCAAATCCTTACAGTCTCTCCCTTCCTCCTTGGAAAGCTTATCTTCACTTCAGAAACTATCTATTTATGATGTTCCTATGCTTCGGGAATTACCGAACCTTCCTCCCTCTTTGGAACGTCTAACAATTTGGGGATGTCATCCAGAGTTAAAGGAGCGCTATGGAGCGGATGGAGGCTCCGATCGCCATAAGATTGCTCACATTCCGATTATCTTTATTTCTCCCAAAAGATAATAAGTCCAATTACTTTAATGAAAAATTCAAAATACATAAGCTGCAAACTTCTCGCTTCTTATCTTATTTGTTTGATATATATGAAATGTAAAGAATGCATAATATTTCAGCATTAACCACTTGATCGAGGTACTCTATTTTATTTATGCATCACTTGGTGGTCCCTCTGTATATATAAATATATTTTTCTTTAATATTTCATTCTATATGTCGCTTGATTTCCGATTTTGATCATTTATAACTGAAATCTGCGTAATTTTTTTTTTTTAAATTTCTTTTTGATTTCTTGAAATGGTCAGATTCCCCATTTTGATCATTTACAAGTGAAATCTAAGTTTTTTTTTCTTATTGATTTCTTGAAATGGAACAATTAAGTATTTAATTATTGTTTAGTTTTGAATTTATATTTTTTAATTTGCAAAACAAATGAATTTTGAATGATTAGTCATCTTTAATTCATGAATTTCATTTTTTTTAGTAATCTATATTTATAATGTCATTAGGCCGTCATTAAAGTTTTTGTAAATTTTATTTTATTTTTTTAATAATGAACTTGTTGTTAATAATGTCAGATTATATTGTTGGTTTGTCAAATTTTAAACTTAATTGGTTATTGAAATTAGAAAATTTTAATAACAAATAACTTAATTTTTTATGAGTTATTTAAAAAAATCAAAATTTAATATTTTTTAAGTATTTCGAACTAATTGAAATTGAACACAAGCCACATAAGAACAAATGAATCAAACACAAGCATATTATTCACTAATAATTTAGACGATGTGATGTACTCTTAACAAACAAAATTTTGAAGTAGCCAAACATAAACAAATAATGAACTCACATCAAATTAATTAGGCTCATTTATAACCCTATAGCCCAATGAATTCATTTTATTATTGGTTAATGTTTAGGGTTATAAATAAATTAAATTAAGTTCAGTAGAATATTTTATTAAATTCATTTATTTATTTTCAATCACAGTATAAACATTCATTGAATTTTAAATCTTATTCAAACTTATTTATAAGTTTCTTTTTCAAATTCAAGTCAAAATTATTATTATTATTTTGATTATTTTCATTAAAACTCATAAAAGGCTTAAGCTTAAATATGGAAAAATAGTTACAAAGTGCTTAAAAAGGGTTCGAAAACTCATTAAATGCTCAAAGAGCTACAACCAAAGGAGTTTAAGATCCCTTGCTAGTTACATAAAAAGGATAAAGTAAGACCAAAAAAGGACTAAGGACAGACCAACAAAAAAAAAACGAAGCTTGGAGATAGATGAATGCAATCGAACCGCAGAAGTAGAACAACTAAATGAACAGGCACAAGCGACAGTGACTGTGAATAAAAACCAAACCAAAAACCTAAAAAAGAACACCAAGGGCCCATCCGAGAACCGAAGTGCTAATAGCCAACATATCTGATACAGAAACAACCACCAGCACTTGAACTCGTTGACCGATCTAGAACCCAAACAAACATCAATAAAGAGAGCGACACACCACCAAAAAGGCCAGCCCAGAGACCACGATCCCACTCCAGCAAAAAACTAGAATGCTCAAAGCATAAGAGAAACCTAAGAACATAACGAAGACCAAAAGAAAGCTTAAAGTTTAGCACAATTTTTTCAATAAGTTTTAGATTTTTTTTTGTTCCATGAAACATTATAAAAATCAGCATTGTCAAATTTCACAACATCCAAATTAACATTCTCTTATGAATCATGACAATTACCAACATTAACTTCCCCACCAACATAAGTTAACACCCCACAGATCATTTAATCAATCGAAAATGTCACCATAATTAATAGTAGAGCAATTATTCATATGCAGCTTCTCCAACCTCACAGAAACCAAAGCATCAACTAATAAATGGGAGCAAGAAATGTCATTAATAGGCACAATATTAGAAAATCCAAAAAACCCAAACCATCTACATGAATACAAACAAAATGAGCTCCTTGTTTTATAATATGATCCCTAATGTTTTCCCATATATAAAAAAACATGTAAAATGGGGGAAACAGATGACTCATATGACAATCGACAAGCATGACACGCCACTTAAAGGGATGGATTGCATCGTTGAGAACAGAGCATCGAATTCATCTAAGAGGGAGCCCCTCACGGTCGAACCAGATGAGAACGGTCAAAATCGACAACTGACAAATATTTGACGATCTAAGAGACGAGTTTTACTAATGCATTTATATGATGAAAAATTAAAAAAATATATATTATTATTATTATGTGATGGAATATCCTTAATAATAAGTCAAAATTTAAATTTCCCTAAGAGAAGTGCTTTCCTAACACGTTAATCATATGGAAAATCTTTAGTGATATCACACTACACATTACTGTAAAATATAACACAAAAAGCCCATAGATTTCCATATATAAAAATATAACACTTAAAGCCCATATAATAGATCTAATCATTCTTTGAATAAAAAAAAGCTAATGGTAAAATTCGAAGAAACGTCATATTACATGAAATGCAACACATATATCTCATGACTAAAAAGCTTAGTAGTTCTTGCAAAATTCAATTACATATTATATATTTCATAATTATATTTTTGCCCATACTTAAAAAAGAAAATGATTTCACTCTTATTGATAGTCAAAGCTCCCAACCAATAGATCAAAGAGAGCTTTATACCCAAATCCATTCAAAGCTTTTCAAACAATGAAGCAAAAAAAATAAAATATTAAAAAACCAAAATTTGTTGATTATAATAGAGGACTAACGATTAATTACAGTCAAAAAGCATCATTTATTACAATTAATCACAATCAAGTCATTCAGAAGAGAATATTCTCTTTTTTTTTGTGACGAGGAAGCACTGTTCTTAGGCCAATGAAAACCTCGGCTGACCTAGCATGCAACCCACACCAATTTATATGGGCCAACATTTAAGGCTTTCACTGCTTGCCATGGGATTCGAACCAGGGACCTAGACTTTGCCCATCCGGCTCTTCACCACCCGGACAAACAGCGGTGGGTTATTCTCATTTTTTTGCAAAGCTCCAAAAGCTCATCACATGTAGAAAGAAAGCTTTGTCTGCCACTTATTACATACATATATATGATTAAAATAATTTGGTTCATGATGACAAAATTGTTTATTTATGTCACTAATTTTATTCATGATGATGAAATTGATTAATTATGTAAAAGTAATTTCACTAATTTCCAAAAGCTCATCACATGTAGAAAGAAAGCCTATTATTGAAAAAGAGCTCGACTCCGTTCGAGGCTCGTTAATGAAAAAGAGATTGTTGCATAAGACAGATTCCGGGATCGAAAACTTTGTTCTCAATATTTTCCTCCTGTAGAATGGCCTCTTCGAGTCTCCCATCTCTGCCATACAAGTCCACCATGCAGCCATAATGCTCAGGCCAAGGCTCAATTCCATATTTACTCTTCATCAAATCAAAATACTCAAGCCCTCTATCAACCAAGCCTGCAATGCTGCACCCACGGAGAATAGAAACAAATGTGATTTCATTGGGCTCTAACTCTTCTTTCTCCATGAGCTCAAAGACCTCAATGCACTGCTTGTCTGCTCCATTCAAGGCAAGACCACTCATTGCGCTACTCCAAGTGTACACATTCTTCTCTGGCATCGCCGTAACAAACTGCATAACAAACTCTTTGTCCTTGCCTCTCCCAAGGAGATCATTTCTAGACAAAGATGCAGCTTCACATGCTTTGAATAACTCATGATGCTGCTCTTGCTTTGTGATTTCCAGTAGATGAAGAATTTGATCTGTGAATCGATCTCCCTCGACAATTTTAGCAGTGAAATCGTCAACAACCAACTGCCCGAAGTTAGTAGCAACATTACGTCGAGCAGCTTGGGAGCATTGCACAGGATCAACGTTATCAGTCAAATCCAAATGGAGCATTTTCACACCTGTAGTAAAAGCTTTCCTAATACGACTACTAGCAGTTTTGTCACAAATTTCCACATCATATGTTTTCGTTTCAGCAATTCTGAGGGTAAGAAGACCGTGACATACCTCTAATAAGAAAGCTGCCTCCTTAGTCGGGATATTATTTGGCAATGCGATCACATAAGCATGCAGATTTTTGGCTAGCCGAGCCATGTCATGCCTTTGTTCTTCATCCGGAAAAGCATCAAAGTCTCCCATTAGTAGCAGCTTCCTAAGCACATCCTTTGCCTTGCTATTAATCTGCATTAAAACTCTCATAGCATCAGCCACGGAGACCGGATTTTGAGGCATGGTCTCCATGAAGACATTATTAGGTAGGCATTTTGCTGTGCTTTGCATTTGGATCTGCATCAGCCTGCTTGCTAAGACATGGATTCCACCTAAGGACATGCCTATTTTTGAAAGAAAAGGATGAGCTGCTGTCATCTTCTCTGCTACACGGGCCTCCTCATATGCTAATTTAATATTATTATATTTAAAAAAATATATTAAATGAATTTTATTATTATATATGTGTTATTAATAATGTGGAGTATAAGATGTTTTACTCAAATAAAACTCGATTAGAATAATGTTGTGCCGAACAAAAAGAGTCATCAAGATCATATATGCAGCTGACATTAAAATAAAGTTTTTGAGCATAATAGAAATAGAGTTGTGTCTTAAACACATGAACATCTATTGCGCCCATTATATTATATTGCATTCATGAACATATGTAATACACATAATTGAATATGCATTGTATATGTTGATTTCATTTTTGTATAAAGTCGACTTCTCTGAACTTATTCCTAGTATCTAGTTCTTCGTGGCCCAGCTTAGGAGCTATTATTTTGTGCGGATGCCTGACGGTTCTCCCGTCCGATTACGCGCTCGGTATCGAGTGCGGTATATTTTTTGGGTGGTGTGCGCATTTATATTGGTCTCCGGACGAATCCGACCGTTGCACATAATAAGCATAGACATGTAAACTAGTAAAATTCCTCTTTGATGGAAGCCTAATGACCTATGTTGCACGGATACGCTTATTTATGAGGCATGTTGTATCGGACATGTGTCGGATACGGATACGCCTCCGATACTACACGGATACGTGTCGGATACGACTTTGCCGTGTCCAATTAAAATAATATTTAAATTTGATCGGACACATGTATCGCTTGATACTCAGTACTGCTCGGTGCTGCTCGGTATCCAGCGATACTAGAACTCAGTACCGCTCGGTACTCGGTACCGCTCGATACTTGTCGGTACTGCTCGGTACTCAGTACCGCTCGGTACTGCTCGATACTACTTGGTACCGAGTGATACTAGAACTCAGTACTGCTCGGTACCGGAACTCGGTACCACTCGGTACCAAAACTTGGTACCTCTCGGTACTGCTCGGTACAGAGGGGTACCGAATGGTACCAATTAGTGCCGAGAAGGTAGAGAAAACTTCAAAGCAACTCTAACAATAAAAATTTGTTCCGGGGACGCTGCCCCCGGAAACCTCCACCAGGGGGCAGCGCCCCCTTAGACCCCCGGCATAGGCACAACATATCTATATTTTTTTATTAAAAATTTTCATGTTTCAAATTCATGTGGATTAATTGTGTCAATCCTTTGTACTTGTAATTAAAAACTTCATATGCTGGACAATTTATGTTTTAGCTTTTGTTGTTGTACTAGACATTTAAATATTTAATGCTTACTTTTATTTTGATATTATATGATACAATACTACAAATGATGTTGATTTCAATTTTTTTTGTCATTTCAAATATTATGCTTTGATTAATTTGTTATTTCTTATGTATGATTTATATATTACAATGTCGTATCCGCGTCGTATCCGTATCATATATGTTTTAGAATTGCTATGTTCCATATCCGTATCGTGTCGTATCCGTGTCGCCGTATCCGTAAGGGTGCAACATAGCTAATGACTTAGCATTAACTCAGACAAAAAGGAATACAAACCTGCTGCGCATAGTAGTGGGCACATCAGATGTGTACAGATTTACAAGACGTCTTGCTTATGACTCCGCCATGTTTTGCTGTTATAATAGCACAGAAGAAGTTGTGGAGTGAGTCGATGAGAGAATGGGGACGAAGAAGCTATATATAAGCTATGCTTAAAACAAGAATGTTCTCTTTTAGTTAGTGCGTAGTATCCATGGCGGCCGCTACGCGTCCAACAGAGGAGATTGAGGAAGTTTGTGGCGGTAGGTAGGAGGCCCTTTAAATCCATGGCGTCGCGTATGTGTTTGACGATTTGCCCCAAAGAATAAATTGCTTGGCGGAATAGAAGTGGGCGCAAGGTAGCAGACATTTACCTCTTTATGATAGAGGAACTAAAGGAGGTGATGGGACACCTTTGTTTTTTTATCTTTTTGGTTTACTTCTGTTTTTTATTGAACAGGTTTGTTTTGAGCATATAATTTACTGTAGTTTATACATATTTTGAATAAAAAGGGATTCCAAACTATCCCTTAACAAACAATTTCTTTGCGACTATAACTTAAAGCACCTATTTCAATTAAACTAAACAACATAATCTTAATTATTTATCCTCTGTCCTTAACCTTCTAATCTCCCATTTGATGAATGAGTTTGCTCTCAATATCACACCCAACTAAAACTTTATGGAACAAAACTTATTTTTACATTTGCTTAAGATTTCTATTTATAAAGGCTAATAGGAGGAAAAGCTCTCCTAATCAACCTTAAAAGAGAAAAACCGATGCAGAGGAAGAACAGAAAAATTGCAAGTTGTTGAAGATTTGTGCACATTTAGGACATCTTCCTTACTATTTTTTAAAGCAATTTTTTAGTACAAAAATTTATAGCTCAAAATGTTTTTTACTAAAAAAATTGTTTAAAAAGCAGTAAGAAAGCTGTCTCAAACAAAACCTTCTATGGAGATGCAACAACCGAAATATCGGAGGAGGTCACAGATATGACTAGAACCGACTAAAAGCCATAGGAGAAACCAAAGCAGAATTGACATACAGTACTACATTAATCATACCAAACACTCATCATCTGCAAACAAGCATTTTAGCAGATCTCCTATAGCTTCAAGTAATTCACTTCTGATCATACTTAAATCAAAGCCAAGGCAAGAAAACTCGATCAAGTAATGTAAAAAATTTGGAAGATACTGAAGGTTTCAGTTTACTATATGATGAAGTAACATCAGACTAAAAATTACAAATAAAGGACAAATTTGTGTCAACTTCGAAACAATTTCTTCACATCTAAACTTTGACAAACTGAATACAATATGTCAATTATTATAGGAACAAGCATTAGTCGTTTGAGGAAGCACAATCATTACCTAAATGGATGCTATTTCAAGCAGAATATGTTTGACATCAGTAACTCCTTATGAAGGGCAAACCAATTGCATTAACAATTATAGTAGAAGGAACTCCAAACTTTAAATGGCTCCAAAAGGAGAGATTATAACTATAAAACTGCGCCCTTCGAGCCTGCTCACAGACTATCAAGTTTGCAGCAGATCCAAGTAGAGAGAGATTTCCGGCCACTGTGCTCACCCATGCAAGTATCAGCCAAGCACGAGCCTCTTCTGTTGCAGAGATTGATGCTGCTGATGCCGCGACTCTACTCCCTAATAGGAGAACTGTAAACAAAAAAATATGGCAGTACTTTATGGGAGAATTACTGAGTCACATGAAATTGAAATAGTTAAATTACTTACGATGGTAATGCTGATAAACAATAGGCCATAGGCCATTTTACAAAAAGAGAAGGTTATAATGTTAAATTAGTTTGAGGAGCAGGTCAACAAAAAAAATTTAAAAAGGAGTAAAACTGGACTGGCAAAATACGGTTCTTAGAAAAATCGTATTTTATGAAAACCGAACCATCAAAATACAGTTTCTATAGAAACCGAATTTTCAAAATACGGTTTCTATAAATGCCCGAATTTAAAATAAAATTCCATAATTATTATTATGAAACCGGATTAAAATAATCCAGTTTCTTAAGAAACCAATCCTTAGAAACCGGATTTTTAAGTCACGGTTTCTATTAAGAATAAATTTTAAATTTTATTTCCATGTTCTATTTCCTAAGGCTTAATTAAAAAGGAGCCTAATAACTGTTATATTTATATAAGTTTATATAACTGTTATTTATATTTATTTATTTAAAATAAATGCATGTATATTTTTATTTTGATTAAATTATCCGGTTTGAATATTTAATTTTTTAATATAAATTAGTTTAAATCGGAGTTTAGATGTTTTCCGATTTAATTTATATTGATGGCCCGGCCACCGATCACCATCAAACTTCCGCCCGGCCGCTAACCACCATCGGACTTCGATCCGACTGTCGTCGGACCACCGCCCGGCCACCGACCGCCGTCGGACTTTGGTGCAAGTGTCATCGGACCACTTCCCAGCAGCCGACCGCCTCTGGACCTCCGCCCGGTCGCCGACCGCCGCCGAACCTCTACCGGCCACTGACTGTCGTTGGACTTCCACAAGGACTTTTTCGAAGTACCTCCGACCTCTGTTGAACTTTCACCTGGCCATCGACTTCCACCCGGTCGCTTTCGGACCTCCATCGCCAGACAGCGATCTTTCTGGCCCCGGTCTTCTGCCGACTACGGTCTTTCCGACCTCCCTCATTGGACAATGGTCTTTCTAACTCCTGTTTCATACCAACTACGGTCCTTCTAATCTCCGTTACCTGCTACAATATTTCCAACCTCTATCATATCGACTATGGTCCTGCCGACCAAGCAAACATGTCTATGTTGATTATTGTAACTCCCACCATATAATGCGCTCTATATGATGTATATTTGTGACATCAAGCCAAGGCCTTCTCTCTAAGAAGGGTCTCATTTGTAATCGATTACAAATACTAGTGGATTCATTCAAACTGGGTCAGGCCTTGTGGTTTTTCTTTCTTCTGAGGGGTTTTCTCATAAAAACTCTAGTGTCTCTTATGAACGCTACACCCTCTATCTTATCTGGTTGTGTGTTGGATCTTCGTACAATGCTAAGACGTTAAACTATATATTTCTCTACTGCCGTGAATACTCCAGGACGCAACAATGCTAGTTCTGTTTCTCCTCAATAATATAAATTTTAACATCATCAACGTAAAAACCTTAGGAAAATTTCAGTTGAAAATCTATTGCATACTTTCAGTAGCTTGGGAAAGAAAAAAACAAAAGAAAAAGAGAATCAAACAATTTACCAGTAGGGACATTTGAGGCAACATTAGATAGAAGAAGGATGACCACACTCAGCAATGCAATCCCACCTGTACTGTCAATTCGTGAATACCTTTCAACAGCTTCCCAAAGGGTGCTTGGTATTCCTGTTTTATTAAAGCCATGTACAGCTATGAACATCCCACAAAAGAATACTAGTAATGTGTATGAAACCTAAAACAAATTCAACAGACAGAAAAATTCAGGCTATATTAGAAATATTCAAAAGCTACCACATCAATGTTGTTGACTACTGAACATGATAGATTCATAATTAGTATCAGAAGGGGGCCAAGGTTGAAAAAGTTCAATGCGGCCACTTAAGTTTCAAAAGCTGCCTCCAATGGAACCTAAGTTGATAGCAAAATAATCTTGAAAAAATAATAAAATTCTTCATTAGAAAGAACCTTCTCTAAGCAAGGTCGGGCGTCTTTGAAATCAAGAACAACAAGAGCAAGAGCAGCAGTAACAGCCGTACATGACATGTTAAACCCCAGAAAAAGAGCAACGAGCATTCCAATAGTCACAAGATAGACACATATCTTCCACAAAAATCTCTTCCAATTCTCATTAGGAGGATCCTTTGCAACTGAATTTGGCAATGAGTTTGCATTCACTAATGAACTCGGTGTTACAACATCAATGCCAAAACTAAAGTCCCTAGAATTTACAGAACTAGCATGAGGCGATTGGTGAGAATTGATCACCTCATTTTCTACAACCAAATCTCCGGCTTCGGCCTCCACTTCTTGATCCCTTTCAATAGATAAAAGCTTCCAAAAGTAGCATAAAAGTATTGCACCATTGACTAGCACACCCAACAACATAGAAGGCAGGATCCCAAACAAGAATTTCTCAAAAGAAATCTTACTTTGAACAGCTATAACAAGGTTTTGTGGGTTACCAATAGGAGTAGCAGCAGATCCAATATTTGAGCTGGAAGCAAGAGCTAGAAGAAAAGGTTGGGGAGGGAGATTGTTCTGCCTCGCAATTTTCAAAATGAATTCGGTGAGAAGAATACAACAAGTGTCATTAGTGAACAAAGCGCTAGAAATGGCTGAAACTAGACAGACTCTAAAGAGCAAATCCTTGCCTCCTCTACTCTTCCAGGTAAGCAATTTGCCAAGATACTTGAACATATCAGCCCTCTCGAGGTAGACGCTAACAACCATGGTTCCAAAGAGGAGGCCAAGAATATCAAGATCAATGGCTTCATTGGCTTCATAAGGAGAAATCACTCGGAAGACAACCATGAGCATGGCCCCAAGAAGAGCACCAGCTGTTCTTCCAATAGGCAGGAACGGTACAGCAGGGAAAACTGCTAAAACCCAGAAAAAGCCGAAAGCAATGCTGCCTAGAACAACCTTCATCATAGACGCCATCGCCATTCTTTTTTTATTTCAAATCAAATAAAGCAAAAAATGAACAAGCTTTATATCTCCTGCGGAGTTTGCTATCAAAATACCATCAAATCATTAGAAAGAAGGCAACCCTCCTTATATCCAAATGAGATATTGAGAGAACTTCAAAGCTTTTGAATAATCTCAACAACTTGGAAACAAATTGAGAAAACCGATTATCAAAATCCATAAAACGAATGAGAATGAGAATCGATAATCTCTAGCACCCTAAATCCCTTTAAATCCATAAAACCACGGCACATTGAAGGAAGAAACCCACTGTGAGGTGAATCCACCGCAGCAAAAACGCAAGCAATAGCGTTCCTAAACCAGATTCTCCTTGGAAGATTAACTAGACATTTAACATGAGAAATAAATAAAATTTAGAATCCAATATTTCAACTTTCGAAGAAAATTTGCAGAAAAGAGATCGTTGAGTCTGTTAGAGCGACTCCAGCCTAACTTTTCTCGTTTGCTCCACTGGCTATTCGCGCGATCCTCACACGCTATTTTTTTTTTTTACTTCGAAAATTAGGTAATTAATTTTAATTTTTTAAGGGTAGAATTTTATTATTAATAATTTAGAAATAATAATTTATATACACATTATTTTTTTGAATTTAAAATATTTTTACTTAATTATTTTATTTAAGATTGTTGCGTCCTAAAATATTCGCGGCGTTAGAGAAATATATAGATTAACTTCTTAACTTTGTACGAAGATCCAACATACATACTGATATAAGAAAGAGTGCAAGATTCATAAGAGACACCAAAATTCTTTAATTACAACACCTATTTATAACGAATTCTATTATTATGATTCGTTCCTCTCTTTAAATATGCAAAAAAAGCATATACTTTTTCAAGAGTGCCTTGAAAATGTGTCTTAAATATGAAAGAAAAATTGTTTTATTTACTAAAGATTTGCATCTTCCAGAAAAGGTGATGTCGTGTATTGGTCCTCTTTTTATGGTTGTAGCTAGTTTTATAGCTTTTGATGTTGCCTTAGTAGTCTATAAATAGAAAGATTGTAATAGGCTGTGATATGGTTTAGAGATTAAATATTTCTGTTTGGCTGCCTCCCTCTTCCCTTCTCTTCTCTCTGTCCTCCTACTCTCTCAACTTCAAGAAGAGGAAGTGTTCTTCCTCTCTGCAGCGAGTTGGATTCAACAATTAGGTATCAGAGCCTCGTTGATGCGATCTTGAGGTGGAGGAGGCGGAGACGAATTTTCTTGTCTAAAGAAAACGAGGAGAAGAGGGCGGCGTCGGGTTTGGCTCGGCGAAGGCCGGAGGGGCTTTCGGCGGCAAACTGGGCTGCGTTTGTTCGTCGGGCGTTGCTGCAGACGAGGTTAGAGAAGCCGGTGATGGCTTGGTGGCTTGTGTAAGGTGGAGTCGAGCTCGGTCGCTAGACTCGGAGCCGGATCCGGAGCGGACGCTGTCGCCGGATCTATGCGGAGCGTGCGAGTGTTGCACGCGGAAGAGGGCAGCTCGGTCGTAAGTTTCGAGCACTGCTGGCAAGCACGCAAATCTTCTTGTGGTTGGAAAGAAGCAACGGAAATCTTGTTGGCTTATTGAATCAAGAAGAGCTGGTTACGTACAGAGCGGACGAGTTCCGCGTGGTTGCAGGAGGCGAACCTCCAGGTGGCCGGAGAAAGAAAGGCCCAGGCAGAAGCCCGGCTGGGCTTGGTGACGTGACTTGTTCGCGTGAGGCGAACGTCCATGTGGGCGGAGGTTCACCGAACTCTGTGCAGAAGAGGCCGGAGGCACCGTACGTGTGCTTCTGGCAGGGTTTGCCGGATCCGGCGGCAGAGCTTCTGGCCGGAGGCGAGTGAAGCACGTGGGCGAGTCTTGGTCGGCGTGGGCTTCAGGAGGGTTGGCTAGTGTCAGCCGGAAATGAAGGGTTGGCTAGTGTCAGCCACCAAGAGTGATGATTCTTGATCCAAGAAAATTACAAGGGAGAGAAAGAACTTGTCTGGAGTTCTTGTCCGTTTATGCTTCTTGATCGGAAGGAACAACGTGCAAATTGGTTTTTGACCGGGAGGAATAGCGGGCCGGTGACGCAAGAAGTGAAGCCGGAGGAGGAGGCTGGCTGGGATCCTCCGGCTGGGAGGTCAGGAGCTAGCGGGAGGCTACAGCAGGCAGCTCGTGACCTTCTTGATCGTGAGCAAGGCACTGGCCGGAGATGCGCACGGACGGATTGGTCGTGGATTGCACGGGCTGGGAGCTCGTTTAGCGTCGGACGAAAGCCAGAACCGAGAGTTTTGAATCACCGGAATTAGAGCGGAAGTGCTCTAGATAAACAGACGCCGGACTTGGTTCGGCGGGGTTGCCGGAGGCGCGTGAGGCAGCACTTGTGTCTGCTGCAGACCGGAGAAAGGAAGCAGAAGATCGGAGGCCGGGAGCAGGAGTCTCGTGTGGCTCGAGACCGAACGCAAGCAGGAGATTGAGGTTTGCACGGTTGATGCTGGGGAAGGCTTTTAGATCTTGAAACCAAGAAAGTTCCGTGAGGTGGAGCTGCTGGCTGGAGGCGTCGAAGGCGGATTTGCAAGCCAAAACCGGGAGTTTTGAATCGCCAGAATTAGAGCGGAAGTGCTCTAGATAAACAGACGCCGGACTTGGTTCAGCGGGGTTGCCGGAGGCGCGTGAGGCAGCACTTGTGTCTGCTGCAGACCGGAGAAAGGAAGCAGAAGATCGGAGGCCGGGAGCAGGAGTCTCGTGTGGCTCGAGACCGAACGCAAGCAGGAGATTGAGGTTTTCACGGCTGAAGCCGGAGTAGGCTTTTAGATCTTGAAACCAAGAAAGTTCCGTGAGGTGGAGCTGCTGGCTGGAGGCGTCGAAGGCGGATTTGCTAGACTTTGGGAGCGGCTCGGAGGAGAACGAAGCTGAAGTACAGCTGGAGCGGAATCGAGCCCGAACGGGGTTCGCTTGGAGACTGACGGGATCGCGCGAATGTTGCACACGAAAGCGGGCTGCAGACCGCGGCGGCTGGCTCGTGCGATCCTTGCAGTAAGAGAGAATGGGATAGGGACATCCTGTTGTTCTTGCCGATTGGTGAAGTGCTTGGCTTGGTATTTTGTTCAAGTGACACGGTGGATGTGTTTTTTGAGGTGGTGTTTTCTACTTCATGTGGAGTGCAGCCATAGGCGAGAGAGCCTGACGGGAGCTCATTGCACGAGCTGAGCAAGCTAGCCAGAGCTTGTGATCGCGCTGGAGTCGCGATAGAGCGAAAGATCAGTTTGGATCTTTGAGGTGGAGCTTTGGACTTCAAGTAGAGTCCTGGATATAACGATGTGGAGTCGACATGTTCTTGAGCTGTGCCGGGAGTGCGGAGCGCCTAGAGGTGCGCATGGCACTAGCGGAAGACACGCAGAGCGTTGGCCAGACGCGGCAGTGCAAGGCGTGGGTTTGTGACGACCGAAGAAGATTTATTTGGGTGTGAGAACGAGAAAGAGTAAGATCTTTATTAACGGCTGGTTCTTGAGCTTCTTGTGGAAGAGAAGATTTGAGGAGTGAAATCTTGGGATTTCTATGTGAAGAAGGTGTACCCTTCTTGTTCTCCTCTGGTTTGGTCTTCGTCTCTGAAAGGCAATAGGATTGATTGCCGGTTGGAAGCTGCTTGTGCCGTAAGATCTAGATCCTTAGCTGAACGTTGAAGTGCAAGTGAGATGATACCTGTTGTGCTCTCGGTTTTTTGGGGTTACGTCCCCTGGTTTACCCGACTTATTGTTCTTGGTTGTTTTAAGAACA
>NW_021319800.1:524163-536179 GCF_001605985.2 Dendrobium catenatum | reverse complement strand
GGATCCCTTACTTCTAAATTTGGCAATGAATTTAATTCTCCTACATGACTAGTCATGTTTCTTCTGACAATCCTAATATATATATATATATATATATATATATATATACATTTAGGCCATTTAAAGCAAACTCACACACACAACGCATACACAAAGACTCGAACCCAAAACCTCTTAGTTGGAAGCATAAGCTCTCAACCAATAAGCCAAGGTGAGCTGTGTTCCTAATATATTTTCACTTCTCTGTGAAATATGAACACTTCCAAATCCCTCGCCATCAATCATTGTAATAGTTCTCAAAGGCTCTGTATTCACTAATGAACTCGGTATTGTAGCATTAATGTCAGACCTGAAGCCCTTAGAATTTATGGAACTAGCATGAGATATTATTGTAGGTGAAAATCAGGGAGAATTCACCTTATTTTGTATAGCCAATTTTATGGCATCAGCCGCTACTTTATGATCCCTCTCTCTATACTAAATATTTTAAAAGTAGTATAATAATATTACAACATTGGCTAACACGCCCAACAATATAGAAGGCAAGATCCCTAATAAGAATTTCTAAAAAGAAATCTTACTTCGAACAACTATAACAAGATTATGTGGGTTACAAATGGGAGAAGCAACCGATCCAATATTTGAGCTGGAAGTGAGATCTAGAAGAAAAGGTTAGGGAGGGAGATTGTTATGCCTAACAATTTTAAGATGAATTCAGGGGGAACAACACAACAAGTGTCATTAGTGAACAAAGCATTGGAAATAGCTAAAAAAAGGCAGACTCTGCTGAGTAAATCCTTGCCTCTACCTTTCCTTGTAAGCAATTTGCCAAGATACTTGAATATATCTTCCCTTTCGAGGTAGATGCTAGTAATCATGGTTCCAAAGAGGAGACAAAGAATAGGAAGATCTATGACTCCATAAGCTTCATCTGGAGAAATCACTCGGAAGATAACTATGAGCATAACAAAAAAAAGAGCATTAACTGTTTTCCCAATAGACGGGTAAGGCATGACACGAAAAATGACTAAAACCCAGAAAAAGCCAAAAGCAGTATTGCCTAGAACTACCTTTATTGTCGACAACATTCCTATTGTTTTTGTTTCCAATCAAACAAAGCAAAGAATGATCAAGTTATATATAGCTCCCAACGAGCTTGCTATCAAAATACCATAAACACCGTACAGTTCTAACCAATTCTTTAATCATAGTACCTTCTTTATAGCAAATTATGTTACTATGATTCATTCTTCTCTTTAAATATGCAAATAAACATGTACTTTTTCAAGAGTGCCTTAAATAATGTGTTTTAAATATGCAAAAAAATGTGTTTTATTTACCAAAGATTTACCTCTTTCGGAAGAGGTGAAAATATCTATAGCCGGAACTATTCTTGCTTTTTAAACTTGGGTATGATTGGAAGCCTTCTCATTGTTTTGAGTTTTGTTCCATTGTTCATCCTACTTCTTTATGTCCAACTAAGCCTCTAGATCAAAAAGATAAGGTAATTGAAAATAATGATAGAGGGCAAACCAAGACTAGGAAAGTCTGGAAGAAGACTTCCCGGCATTCTAAATCTGCATATCCTCCCGAAAGTAATGTTTTCGGCCTTCTAAACCCCAAAAGAAGAGCAAAGAGCATTCCAATAGTCACAAGATAGGCAGGCACATTTCATTTAAAAAATTCTGATGAAATCAGTTTGCAAAACGGATACCTAACGACTCCAAAAATCCCACTTGTACTGATAGATGTCGATTTCTTAAGAATTTTAAGTGTGAAAAAAAAAATTATGAAATAAAAGTGTAATTAAAGCACAACACCGTAATATTCTAACGAAGAGGGTTTGTAATTTAGACTTATAATGACTCCTGAAATAATTATTGACTGTTTTAGATCAACAAAAAAAATCTTGAAAATTTTAACGATTATACAGTTCTCTTGCTCCTGGTGGCTGGAGTTGTTCATCTCCTCTTGGTGCAGGAGATTGGTTTGGTGAATTTTTTTTTTTATCTGTTGATTCTCATGAGGTACTTTTGCTTGGTGGCCTAGCTGTTATCTGGATGGATATTTTGTGGCTCTATTCGGCTGGTGGAGCTTTCTCTTTGCTGATCTTCTGTTCTTCTTTTGGCGGATTGTCTCCTGGAGCTACTTTCAGTTTTCTGGGCGATCTCTTGTATTAGTTAATCTTGGAGGTTGTTTTTTCTCCTGTAGTTTGGTGGCTAAGGATTACTCAATTTTGGTGGCATAGGAATTCTCTTGAAGATTGTTTTCTGGCTCTCTTTTGGGAGTTGGTGTTTTACTCATTATTGGAGCTTGGTTTGGGGGCTGCTTGTGGAGCCTTTTTCTTTGCTAGTTTCCTTGTTTTGCTTAGTGTTGGAGGATCTCTTAAGCAGTTAAGCTGGTCGTGTTTCTTTGCATGTTTGTAGATAGGGCTTCTACTGTATTGCTTAGTTTTTTTTTTTTTTTTTTTTTTTTCTCTCCCTTTTTGGAGTTTATTTGTATGTTAAGTTTTGTAAGTTTTTTTTTCTTACAAAACTATTATTTTTTTTTTCTTTTGTAATCTTTTATTTTTGGAATGAATTTGGGCATGTTTGCCCCTAATTTTTCAAAATAAAAAAAGTGTGCCTTGAAATTAAATATGTTGGGTTATTTCTTCTTCCCATTATTTTCGAATTTCTGTTTCCATATGCAGTATAAATAAGGTTAAAATTAATAAAAATATAATATAAATATTAAAACGATCAAAAAATTTAAGAAATACCGTCCATTTAAATCACTCTCAATTTAATTTCCTATTCATTTATATTTTTTTCTAGGTTGATATTATCTTAATCATGTATTGATTCTATCTTAAAGAGATTTTATGATTTGTTTTTGTGCAATGAAATTTTTAATATTACGTATTTAGTTAATATATTGAATTCATTCTAGCAATAATCAAGTGATTTGATGATTGGAAATTATTTTGTAAAGAAAAAAAATAAACTAATTCACTATCAAAGTTTTATCATTTTAAAACTGACTATTTTGATCCCAAGTTCAAATGTAAAAATTTGAAAGGAAAATAAAAAATAATAATTTAGGCCCCTTAAATACATTTTGATGGGAAGCATTAGCAACGACGGGAGTTCGCTGGCTGTGAACTGAGAAGGAGCCGCCGGACGACGTTCCCTTCCGCCTTAGTACAGCGGTGAAGAAACCTTAGCCGCTGAAATCGAAATCAATCGAAAGTGGATTATGGGGTTGGAAATTCAGATATTCCATTACCGAGAAGGAAATCTGTGCGCTGCGGCTGCGATGCCTTTCTTTGGCGTGCTATCAACTGATCTATGAGAGCGATCCTATATGATTTTATTTAGAGTTGTGTATTATTTTTGTTTGTAATACATTTGGCTTCCGTCAGGATTGGAAGTTACAACATTTTGATGGAAGCGACGGAGTTCGCTCGCCATGAAGGTCCCTTCTCCGTTCCATGCACTTCTTCGCGCAAACCCGGGTTGAAACCGAGTCATTCTCAGTTTCCGGGTCAACTCGAATCGACCCGAAATTTAAAACCGGTCAAAAATCAAGACCCGAATCCGACCCGTTTTGATTTCGGATTGACCCAAAATTTTCGTGTCAGATTTGAGTTGAATTTTAGGATCGTATCAAATATTGACACCCCTAATTAAGATTATATATGCAGCTGACATTAAAATAAAGTTTTTAGCATAATAGAAATAGAGTTGTCTTACATACATGAACATCTATTGCGCCCATTATATTAGATTGCATTCATGAACAAATGTAATATACATAATTGAATATGCATTGTATATGTTGATTTCATTTCTGTATGAAGTCGTTTTCTCTGAACTTTTTCCTAGTGTCTAGGTCTTTGTGGCCTAGCGTAGGAGCTATTATTCAGTGCGGAAATCTGACGGTTCTCCCGTCTAATTACGTGCTCGGTACCGAGCGCGGTATATTTTTTGGGTGGCATTGCACATTTTTATTAGTCTCCGGACGAATCTAGCCGCTACACTTAATAAGCATAGACTTGTAAACTGGAAAAATTCCACTTTGATGGATGCCTAACGACATAGCATTAACTCGACCCTGTAACAACAAACAGCAAAAAGGAATACAAACCTGCTGCGCATAGTTGTGGGCACATGAGATGTGTACAGATTTACAAGACGTCTTGCTTACCACTCTGCCATGTTTTGATGTTATTATAGCACAGAAGAAGTTGTGGAGTGAATCGATGAGAGAATGGGGACGAAGAAGCTATATATAAGCTGTATTTAGAAACTAGAAAGTTCTCTTTTAGTTAGTGCGTAGGATCCATGGCGGCCGCTACGCGGCTAGCAGAGGAGATTGAGGAAGTTTGTGGCGGTAGGTAGGAGGCCCTTTAAATTCATAGCGTCACCTATGTGTTTGACGATTTGCCCCAAAGAATAAATTGCTTGTGGAATAGAAGTGGGGCGAGGTAGCAGACATTAACCTTTTTTATGATAGAGGAACTGAAGGAGGTGATTGGGACACCTTTGTTTTTTGTCTTTTTGGTTTACTTAACTTTTTTATTGAGCAGGTTTGTTTTGAGCATGCTTATTTACTGTATACATATTTTAAATAAAAAGGGATTCGAAACAATCCCTTAACTAACAATTTCTATCAAAAAGTCATATAAACACTATAATGAGTTTGCTCTCCAATATCACACCCAACTAAAACTTTATTGAACAAAACTTATCTTTATATTTGCTTAAGATTTCTATTTGTAAAGGCTAATAGGAGGAAAAGCTCTCCTAATCAACCTTAAAAGAGAAAAACTGATGCATAACTGCAACAGAAAAACACTAAGTTGTTGAAGAATTGTGCTTATTTAGGACATTTCCCTTACTATTTTTTAAAGCAGCTTACTAGTGCAAAAATTCATATCTCAAATTCTTGTTTACTAAAAAATTATTTTAAAAAACAGTAAGAAAGTTGTCCCAAACAAAGCCTCCTATGGAGATCAACAACTGAAATATAGGAGGAGGTCACAGTTATGACTAGAACCAACTAGAAGCCATAGAAGAAACCAAAGCAGGATTCGCATACAGCACTCCATTAATCACACCAAACACACTCATCATCTACAAACAAGCATTTAAGCAAAAATCCATTGCATTTTAGCAGATCTCCAATAACTTCAAGTGGTTCAGTTCTAATCATATATAAATCAAAGCCAAGGCAAGAAAAATAGATTAGTTATCATTACAATTTTGAAAGATACAGAAGCTTTCAGTTTACTATATGATGAAGTAACATCAGACTAAAAATTACAAATAAAGGACAAACTTTTGTCAACTTCGAAACAATTTCTTCACATCTAAACTTTGACAAACTGAATACAATATGTCACTTATTAAAGGAACAAGCAATAGTAGTATCAGGCAGCACAATCATTACCTAAATTGATGTTATTTCAAGCAGAATCAGTTTGAGATCAGTAACTCCTTATGAGGGGCAAACCAATTGCAGTGACAATAATAGTAGAAGGAACTCCAAACTTTAAATGGCTCCAAAAGGAGAGATTATAACTATAAAACTGCGCCCTTCGAGCCTGCTCACATACTATCAAGTTTGCAGCAGATCCAAGTAGAGAGAGATTTCCGGCCACTGTGCTCATCCATGCAAGTATCAGCCAAGCACGAGCCTCTTCTGTTGCAGAGATTGAAGCTGCTGATGCCGCCACTCTACTCCCTAGTAGCAGAACTGTGAACAGAAGAACATTTCAGTACTTTAGTTAGAATTACTGAGAGTTATATGAAGTAGAAATAATTCAATTATTTATGATGTTAATGTTGATAAACAATACAACTACTCGTTTATTCATAAGGTTGCCTGTTCTTCTACAAATGATGAATATTGGACGACTTTCGTATTGCTTCTTAAAGCAGCTTTTATGTGTAAAAATTAAATTTTTTAAACTAGAAAAATGCTTTAAAAAATAGTAAGGAAGTCGCCCCAAACGAAGCCTTAATTTACTTCCATCACTGCTGCAGAACTATTTTTACACATAAAAGCTTAACAATATAAAACTTAACAGCATAAACGCAGAAACCTTGGTAAGATTTTAGTTGAAAATCTATTGCATACTTTCAATAGCTTAGGAAAGAAAAGAGATCAAGAAAAGGAGAATCAAACATTTTACCAGTGGGAACATTTGAGGCAACATTAGATAGAACAAGGATGACCACACTGAGTAATGCAATCCCACCAATACTGTCAATGCGTGAATACCTTTCAACAGCTTCCCAAAGGGTGCTTGGTATTCCTGTTTTATTGAAGCCATCAACAGATATGAACATCCCACAAAAGAATATCAGTAATGAGTATGAAACCTGAAACAAATTCAACAGACAGAAAAATTCAGGCTATATTAGAAATATTCAAAAGCTATCACATCAACGTTTTTTACTACTGAACATGATTGATTCACAAACAGTATTAGAAGGGGGTCAAGGTTGAAAAAGTTCAATGAGGGAACTTAAGGTTTAAAGCTTCTCCCAAGGGAACCTAAGTTGATAGCGAAATAATCTTGAAAAAATAATAAAATTCTTCATTAAAAAGAACCTTATCTAAGCAAAGTCGGGCGTCCTTGAAATCAAGAACAACAAGAGCAAGAGCAGCAGTAACAGCCGTCCAAGACATGTTAAGCCCCAGAAGAAGAGCAATGAGCATTCCAATGGTCACAAGATAGACACATATCTTCCACAAAGATCTCTTCCAATTCTCATTAGGAGCATCCCTTGCTTCTGAATTTGGCAATGAGTTTGCTTCTCCAGCATGACTGTTCCTACTTCTGCTGGTAGTTCTTATGTATCTCCTAGCAGAAGAAATTTCCTCCCTTCTCTGTGAAATACCAACAGTTTGTAATCCCAATCCATCAACAATTACAACAGTTCTCAAAGGCTCCGCATTCACTAATGAACTTGGTGTCATATCATCAATGACAGAGCTGAAGTCCTGAGAACTCATTGAATTAGCATAAGACATTGTCGCGGGTGAAAATCGGTGAGAATTCACCTCATTTTCTACAACCAAATCTCCGGCTTCGGCCTCCACTTTTTGATCCCTCTCTATAGACAAATGCTTCCAAAAGTAGCATAATAGTATTGCAGCATTAACTAACACACCCAACAACATAGAAGGAAAGATCCCAAACAAGAATTTCTCAAAAGAAATCTTACTTTGAATAGCTATAACAAGGTTCTGTGGGTTACCAATGGGAGTAGCAGCAGATCCAATATTTGAGCTCGAAGCAAGAGCTAGAAGAAAAGGTTGGGGAGGGAGATTGTTCTGCCTCACAATTTTCAAAATGAATTCGGTGAGAACAACACAGGAAGTGTCATTAGTGAACAAAGCACTAGAAATGGCTGAAACTAGACAAACTCTAAAGAGCAAATCCTTGCCTCCTCTACTCTTCCAGGTAAGCAATTTGCCAAGATACTTGAACATGTCAGCCCTCTCGAGATAGAAGCTAACAACCATGGTTCCAAAGAGGAGGCCAAGAATATGAAGATCAATGGCTTCATATGCTTCATCAGGAGAAATAACTCGGAATACAACCATGAGCATGGCACCAAGAAGAGCACCAGCTGTTCTTCCAATAGGCATGAAAGGCACAGCAGGAAAAACTGCTAAAACCCAAAAAAAGCCAAAAGCAATGCTGCCTAGAACAACCTTTACCGTCGACGCCATAGCCATTCTTTTTGTTTCAAATCGAATAAAGCAAAAAATGAACAAGTTCTATATCTCCTGCCGGGCTTGCTATCAAAATACCATCAAATCATTAGAAAGAAGGCAACCCTCCTAATATCCAAATGAGACATTGACAGGACTTCAAAACTTTTGAATACTCTCAAAAACTTGGAAATAAATGGCGAAAACCAATTATCAAAATCCATAAAACGAATGAGAATGAGAATCGATAATCTCTCCCACCCCAAACCCCTTTAAATCCATAAAACCACGGCACATTCAAGGAAGAAACCCACTGTGAGGTGAATCCACCGCAGCAAAAACACAAGCATTTGAGCTCCTAAACCAGATTCTCCCTGGAGAAGATTACCTAGACATTTAACATGAGAAAGAAATAGAATTTAGAATCCAAGATTTCAACTTTCGAAGAAAATTTGCAGACAAGAGATCGTTGAATCTCTTACTGCATTAAAAAAACTAGCTTTTGTGATAAATCTCTGTTTCATCTTCTTCCTTAAGTAAATTTTATGGGAGGAGCCAATGGAGGTATCCAGAATCAAACAAAAACGAACTCCACCTTAATCAGGTCCCACCGAGGATCCGAGAAGAGATATTCATTTTGTTATTCCAATTAAATTAAATAAAATTTTACTCTTTTTATTAATTCATATAAAAAACTAATTAAAATTTTAAGAAATAAAATAAATATGGATTCTCCGACTCCATTCTGTCTCATATTAATTTTTTATTTAAATAAAAATCATAATTCATCTTCTTACGTGGCCTTGAGGTGGGACCCAAACGGTGTACGTGGAAGCTTCATGGATCCTGAGACACTACATAACGCCACGTGGTCAAATTCAGAATATTTTATCAAAGAAATATATCACAACTCCAGAAGAGAACTCTATTTTAAGAATATATTTCTCTCAAATTTTATGAAAATTTTTATTTAAAAAAAAAGATTTATCTAACTAATTTATTAATATCAAATTTATATAGTCTTCACTTAACTAATAAAATCTACATATAATGTCTATATAATATTTATTATTTTCTTCAATATATTTTAATACTCAATTTTAAAATCATTTGATCTTCATAATTGGTAAAATATTTAGGTTAATTTTAGTTTTTGAATATTTATTTGATATAAAAAGGTCTACAATTGTTATAGTATAATACTTTAAATTAAATCTCTTTCACAATATATTTTTATTAAGACAAATTATTAATTTAATTAATATTTAAACTACATTTAAAAATATTTTTTTTCCATTTTAAATTATTAAAGATTAAAATTATTCTTAAATTAAATATTTAATGGATAAAAATATCAACTATTTCTATAAGAAAAATATTAATTAATTTTATGCTTCTAAAATTTGCCCCATGTGTTGCAAAACCTAATATCTAAAATTATTAAAATGATAATATTTTCTTTAAAATATTATATAACACTTAATTTCTTTAGAAATTATAAATTCATTTTTTATTTGAATATTTGTTAAATCATCTCTATTATAATTTAAGCATAATAAATCTAGTTATCATAAAATAAATTTTCTATAAAAAAGAATAAATTTACAAATATCAACTTCTTTAGAACTCTTATTTATAAAAAAATTTAATAAGTTCATATAATATACTTAAATTATGACATTACAACAACAATTTGCATTATACAATGAATGTCATGTATGATAGGACCTTAATGTACTTTAAAATTAAGATTAATTAAATTAATCAAAAAGGGATCAATATTAGGTAAGTTATGCCATCATCACATCAATGATTAAATTCAATTTTAACCTAAATTAAATGGCTAATAGCCAATAAATTAGTATTTATATTTTTAATTTATTTTTAATTATTCAAATAATTAAACACTAAAATATTGATTTTTCACATTATATATAGAAGCATGAGACCATTCCAAGAAGGGTTTCATAAAGTTTTTAAAGTAGTTATAATTAAATATTATAATTATTTTTTCAATGAAAAATTAATTTTTATCTATTTACTTGCTAGCCTACTCTTTTGTTTCTTTCAATCATATATTAGATTAAATAATTATAGTGCTTTTTTTGGTAGCATGAAGCAAGTAATTTTATTTTTAAGAAATGATGAAATTTATTAATTAAATTCATAATTTTAAATATTATAAACTTTCTCAAAATTGTCTTAGATTAACAATTTTGTTTTCACATTTGAAATGAATGAAAATAAAAAAAAAATATTTTTTTAACAAACAATCAAATTAATGCTCCATTTATTGAATTTCATTATGAAGGGCATGACACACAAGTGATAGAATTAGAATGCTTGCAAATGAATGAAAATAAATGAGAAGTTAAACTGCAAGTGCTAGCAAAATAGAATTAAAGTAGAGGGATTACACACAATTCATATTTATGTAATTAGGCTAACTTTTAGTCTACCACCATGCACATCCTCTTTTAGGGATAGGATATTTCTACCACGAGCTTGCTACAAGCTAAACTCCTTCACTCTTCAAGTTTAAAATTCATTATGCCCTCATAATGCTTGATATGTCAGAAAAAATTCATCTTGATGGGGGACAAATTAATTATCGATGCAAATATGAGTCGTAGGCTTCAAAAATTAAAATAAGGACCATCAAAATTCCAATTTCAGCAAGCCTATATCAAATTGTACATCTCAACTAGATGAACCCAACGACACAAAATTCGATCTAATCCAAGCCCAAATGGGTTCAAATCAAAGGACTAAAGCCTATTTGAAAACTTCAAAATATTAACTGGACAACCAAATGATATTCAAATATGACATGATTATAGTTGAATTGACGGGCTCGACGAGAAAAATCCAACGAGCCCAAAATCACTCAATTCTGACATCGATCTCTAGGGCACTCAAATGCTGAACAAACACTCTATGATCTAAGGAATTAATATGGGCGTCCAATGGAACACTCCCAACATACCCTTAATTTTCTTCATATTTACTGAGGATGACAGTCCTAGAAAATTATAAATAACTCTCATTCTTCACATGAGAGAGAGGGAAAGGAGAGAAAGCTTCAGAGCTCTTTTGCACTCTCCATCCCACTTAGCCATCGGCAAATTTCTTCCCGACCATGACCACAATTGGACTTCTATCAGTTCTCTGATTATCGCCAAAACTCATCCCAGATGCTACCGACATCGGATCTCCTCCCAAACTACAATCCCTCTAACCTCTAACCTCGGTCACCGGCCAACTACGGTCCCTCTGACCTCTATTGGCCGTCGACTACGGCCCCTCTAACCTTTGTCACCCGCCGACTATGGTCCTTCCAACCTCTATTGCCCGTCGATTATAGTCCCTCCAACCTCCATAGCCCGCCAACTATGGTCCCTTCGACCACCATCACCCATCTCTCCGACTTTCGTCGCCCATCGTCTATAGTCCCTCCGACCACAGTCACCCGCCAAGTATGGTCCCTTCAACAAAGTCGCCCCCGTTGATTGCGGTCTCACTGACCACAGTCGTCTACTAAGTACGGTCCCTACGACCTAAGTCCCTCCGACCTCTGTCGCGGTCCTTCCAACCTCCATTGTCCGTCAAGTACAGTCCCTCCAACCTCCATAGCCCGCCAACTATTGTCCCTTCGACCACCATCACCCATCGTCTATAGTCCCTCCGACCACAGTCACCCGCCAAGTATGGTCCCTTCAATAAAGTCGCCCCCGTTGACTGCGGTCTCACTGACCACAGTCCTCTACTAACTACAGTCCCTACGACCTAAGTCCCTCCGACCTCTATCGCTCGCCAACTATGGTCCCTCTGACTCCCGTAGTGTGCTCTAGCCTCCATCACCCTCCTACTATGACCCTTCAGACCACCGTCGCCCGCCGACTTAGATCCTTCCGAACACCATCTTCCACCGACTACGATCTTACTGACAAAGTAAACATGCCAACATTCTCTTCGGAATTGTGGTCATGTAATGCGCTCAATGCATATTTGTTATATTGAGCCAACACCCTCCTTCAAGGAGTGATATATTATTTGTAATCAACCATCAATATTCAATACTATTAAATTCATTCAAACTAGATCAGACCCCATAATTTTTTTCTCTTTTTAGGGTTTTCCATATAAAAAATTTGGTGTCTCTTATGAATGTTGCACCTTACTCTTTTTTCTGTATGTATGTTAGATTTTCGTACAAAGCCAAGATGCAAATTAAACTATATATCTTTCAACCGCTGCAAATATTCCAAGATGTAATAATCCCCAATTTGAATTATATATATATATA
>NW_021319800.1:433849-524025 GCF_001605985.2 Dendrobium catenatum | reverse complement strand
CGGCAAAATTTTAAATGGAAATTTATTATGCTCTATTTCATTATATTATATTTACTTAATTTATATAAATATATATTTAAAAACATTAATAATTGATATTTTTAGCTGCTTTATAATTATAATTACAATTATATATATATATATAGAGAGAGAGAGAGAGAGAGAGAGAATAGAAAATATAAACTTAATTAATTATAACAGCTTTCTTCACTATTTCTTAAAATGGCTTTTTTTGTAAAAAAATAAATTTTTTTAATTAAAAAGCATATTTATGAAGCATTAAAAAAGCTGTTCCAAACTAAGGGTTCCTTCGGGATGGCTTAATTACTGCTTCTTAAAATAATTTTTTATACAAAAATTTTAAAAATTACTTTAAGAAGTAGTAAAAAATCATCCCAAACAAAACCTAAGCGTAAATCCCTTATGATAGATTAAGAGGATCACAAGTGTTTGCAGTTGATTGTCTTTTTAAGTTAATTATTTTTGGGAGGTTCATAATTAATGCTTTTTCATATGCAAACAGGCTCGGTGGTTAAGCATTTGTCCCTTTTCTAATCTAATAAATACGAATTTTAATTTAGTGGTTACCCATAATTTGGTTTTATTAATATGTTTCAAAGTCAATTAATAGTGACTTGTGAGTACCAAAAGACCTAATTAAATTGAAATTAAGTGTGCATGTGAAGGTGAGTGTAAAACAAACTGATAACAACAACTATGAAGATTAGATTAACCTCAATGAATATTTGAATTGAAGATTTTCAAAGTTAAACTAATCAAGACACTCCAAACTCCGATCTTCGTACGTAAATTTAAAGTCAAACTGAACGTCTTAGGCTTCATTTGGGACGGTTTTCTTATTGATTCTTAAAGTAGCTTTTTCGTATAAAAATTTGATTTATTATACTAGTACTAGAAAGCTGCTTTAAGATGTAGTAAGAAAGCTGTCCCAAATAAAACCTTAATGAGACAAATCTATTGACAGTAAAAGTTATTTGATTTGAGTCTAAATGAGCTTGGATCAGTCACTTAACGTGTAATTGGACATTTTGAGACAATAATTTAATAATTTAACGAGTTTTAAATCTTGCATGCTTACGATTAAATTGAGGGTGTCGGTGAGATGAATCCAATGAGCCCAAGATTGCTTCATTCCAACATAATTTAAGCACTTAAATGTAGAAGGGATGGTTTATGATCAAGGAAATGAATATAGATTATTCGATGAAGTATTCATGATTTTTTCGGTGTTTATAGGATATGCCGCTTTCAAAAATCTATGAATAGATCTTAACTCACTGCATTAAAAAAATTATATATAAAAAAAAAAAAAATCATTGATCTGAGCTTTAAGAGAGTTTAGAGGCTTGAAGAATTCTGAAGCTCCACTTGAGCACCGCCATTAAACAATCGCTTGATTGCTGTCGACTTGCTAAAGATTCTTAGATGATCATACTTTAGAAGGGATGGTTTATGATCAAGGAAATAAATATAGATTATTCGATGAAGTATTCCTGATTTTTTGGATGTTTATATAGGATATGCCGCTTTCAAAAATCTATGAATAGATCTTAACTCGCTGCATAAAAAAAATTATATATAAAAAAAAAAAAAATCATTGATCTGAGCTTTAAGAGAGTTTAGAGGCTTGAAGAATTCCGAAGCTCCACTTGAGCACCGCCATTAAACAATCGCTTGATTGCTGTTACCAAACCACTGTCATTGACTACCGCCCCAATTGGCACCGTTGAACTATCGGTGCTTAGCCATCATCTTCGAATTGTTGTTGCTCGACCATCTTCATTCAACCATCGTCGACGCTGAATCACTATTGTCATACGTATACCACCGACATCCGATCACCATTATCTAATTGTTGTAGCCCAAGCATTATCATTGTATCATTGTTGTATATATATATATATTTCATAAAAATTCTAATATCTTCTATGCTATTTTCATTTGTCTATTTATCTGTCAGTGAATTTTCTATTAGGTATTACGACTCATTTCTTTAATATTAATGGCCGTTTTAATCATTAAATAAAATAATGCTTTGATATAAGAGCAGGACAATAAATTACAATAGAATAAAGAATCAACAATCGATTTAAAAAAAAATTCTTAAAATATTAAAACTCTTATATCTCTGGTGGTTGAGAAGTCCAGTTCAAAATGGTAACGTGAAGGATTAATCCAACACACTAGCTAGCCACAACTGTATTTGACTTAGAAACAGAGCTTTGTATTGGGTACTCATATTCACACCCACCCACGTACCCACCTATCCCCAATGGGCATGGGTTGGTATGGGTACGCCGATAGCCTCGTGGGTGAGTATTGTTAGAATAACCACAACTGTATTTGACTTAGAAACAGAGCCTTGTATTGGGTACTCATATTCACACCCATCCACGTACCCACCTATCCCCAATGGGCATGGGTTGGTATGGGTACGCCGATAGCCTCGTGGGTGGGTATGGGTGGGTACTCAACATCAGAGAAGAATCAATTTACATTACTAATCATCATATACATGCAGTATATTTTAATAATCCTTACTACATAGTGCGCAACACTGAACCACGTCACGACCATGATAAATTTTGATATGTGGCTTGAAAGTTTGCTGTTAGAGAAAATGACAAAAAAACTCAAGGCCATTATTCTATGGCAGGCTGCTTTTAATAAGCTTGGAAAGTGGGTAGGTGTGGGTGGGTATGACATCCGGAAAGTCATCATAAGTCGGTGTGGGTGGGCAAAGCCCGCCAACGCAGAGCGTGGGGTACCCAACCAAGACCTCATTTAGGGCTCTGCTTAGAAATATTATTTTTCAAGAGAAAATTTTAGTCCTCAGATTATTGATCAATTTAGTCACAAAGTTTTTTTTTTCTTCTTAATAGAGCAAGTAGATAGTCACAAAGTATCATGCTACCCTATTTTAATCTATCTGCTACATAAAATTGATTCAAAATAATCTCTTGTATTGTAATTGTAGTAGAAAATTGATCCCAATTTATTCCCAAAATAATTTTTTTGGATCATTTTATATAGTCGAGGAATTAAATTGGAGCAACTTTATATATTCTGACTAAAATGATCAATAAAAGAATAGTCGTGAGAATATTTTGAAATTTAAACCTTTTTTTATATAAAACTCTTTTAGGCTTCGTTTGAGACAGTTTTTCTTATTAGTTTCTAAAGCAATTTTTTTAGCATAAAAATTTCTCGTTCAATAACTTTTTATACTAGAAAGTTGATTTAGAAAGTAGTAAGAAAGCTGTAAAAGTTTATATAAAAATTTTTAATGCTTTCTTGCTGTTTTTTAAAGCAGTTTTTCATAAAAAAATTTTAAAAAAAAATTATTAAAAACTAATTTTAAAAAGTAGTTAGCCCCAAACGAAATTGGGACGGATTTTTTATTTCTTCTTAAAATAGTTTTTTAATACAAAATTTTAATTTATTTAATAAAAATTTTCTTTTAAGAAGCAATAAAAAAAAATGAACCAAATAAAATCTTAGCCGCCAAACCCAAAGTGAGCTGTCCTCAATATTAGTTATTTATTTATTTCGGTGTGTACGAAAGATTTCAGACTGATGCGGTCAAAAACGAATGAATTGTTTATGAGACTAAATAATGGATACTATGGTAATTAGAGTGAAATAATATATAATTAATTCACAAAATTATTATGCCATCCTCATTGTCGGCCTTTTCCCATTGTCGGCCTTTTCATTCCATAATCTATTTTTCAATATACAGTCAATCAAATATATAAGATAAATTTATTACATAATCTATAAATTAATAGTAAAAAAATTAAATATACTGTTATTAATTTATATTATTGTTGCGTTTGGAACATTCACGGCGATAAAGAGATATAGAGCTTAACGTCTTAGCTTTGAACGAAGATCCATCATACAAACAAATAAAAGAAAAGGGTGCAGTATTCATAAGAGACCCCAAAATTTTTACGTGAAAAATCCTGAAAAGTGAGAAAAATCATGGAGCATGACCCAATTTGAAAGAATCCACTAGTATTGATGGTTGATTGCAAATGATGTCCTTTCCTTGGGATAGGCCTTGGTTCAATATAGTAAATACACATTGTATATAACTCATTACATGGGAGTAGTTCTTAAGACAGCGTTGACATGTTTGTTTGGTCAGTAGGACCATAGTTGGCGGGCAATGGTGAAATCGGCGAGCGACGGTGGTCAGAGGAATCATAGGTGGCGGACGACGGAGGTCAAAAGAATTGTAGTCGGTCGACGGTGGTTGGAAAGACTATAGTTTGCTCGGAATGATCATAGTTGAGCAACAGTGGTCTGAAGGATTCTAATTAGTGGGCGACTGAGATCATAAAAGATAATAGTTAAGCGATAGTGGTTGAAAGAATTGTAGTCGGGCGACCGTGATTGAAATGATCGTAGTTGGCGGGCAACTAAGGTCTTAAGGATTGTATTCGGGCGACAATGGTCAGAAGAATCGTAGTCGGCTGGTGCTGAGATCGAAAAGACCGTAGTCGTGTGACGCTGATCAGAAGAACTGTAGTCAGCGGGCGACTGAGATCAGAAGGATCGTAGTCAGGCGACAACGATCGAATGGATAGTAGTTGGACGATGGTGGTCTGAATGACCGTAGTTTGACGACGTTTGTCGAAATGCTAGTTGGTGGGCGACTAAGGCCTAAAGAATCGTATCGGGCGACGATGGTCGGAAGGACCGTTTGTGGCTTCCATATGGAGGTTAAACAATCATTGTCACTCAGAGATTCATCAAAGGTGGCCTGGTGGCGTAGATTCGTCGGCGATAATATCTAAGTGGAGCTTCATGATTCTTCAAGTTCCAGAGCTCTTCTCCTCTTTCTCTCCCCTCTTGGTGAAGAATGAGAGATCTATTTATAATTTTTTGGAAGTGCTATTGCTAGTAAATAGGGAAAAGATCAAGGGCATGTTGGAAATGTTTTAATGAGCGGCCGATATCAACTCCCCCAATCATGAATCTTTTATCAAGCATTTGAGTATCTTAATAATGTCAAAATTCGGCGATCATGATCTTGCTGGATTCATCTCATCGAGCCACTCGATTTGAATATAAGAATGTTATAAATGAATATCATTTGATCATCCAATTAGTGTTTTGAAATTTTCAAATAGGCTTCGGGTCCTAGATTTGAATACATTCGGGTTCGAATTGGACTGATTTTTGTGTCGTTGGGTTTGTCTCTTCAAGACATTATGTCTGACTATAAATTTATTGAAATTGAAGTTTGAATGGTCCTAGATTTGATTTTAAAAATTTCTGATTCATATTTGCATCGAGATTTGTGTCCAACCAATATATTTTTTTATGAAATACGAATTATATTTGAAATATGTATGAATTCTAAGTACTTAAAAAAATAAAATATCTTATTAGAAAATAAAGTTATGGACCTCTGTTGTTTCCCAATCGGCAATTAAGACCCTCTTTTAGAGATTTTTAATTAATTAAAATTAATAAAATAGTTAATATATCTAAAATAAATATCATTAGCACTGAAGATAATTTCTATTGCATAATAATTACACAAATGCTAAGTGGCATAGTAATGAAAATAAAAAATAAATTAAATTTTAATATTTTTATTTTATTCGTCTCTTGAAGAGAAGTCAAACAGAGTCGACATTTGAAAATTTAGTAAAAAAAAAAAAAAAGGTGTCCATGCGTATATCTGGTCAAAGGGAGACCACGTTGAACACGCTTGGATCTAATAATTAGTCAACACAAGAAAATAATTACAATAAAGAGAAAATTTTTATATCAATTATAAATTATATTAGAATAAATTTAAACAAATTAAATTTACCTACCTCATAATATCCTAAATTGTAGAAATATATCTATATTTTATTTCTTGTATAAATAGCTTAAGAGTATCAATTACATTACATTAAAATTTTATTTGGGACATTTTTTTTATTATTTTATGAAGCAATTTTTTTAGTACATAAATCTTTTTGAATTAAAATTTTTTTTACTAAAAAATTGCTTCTTAAAGCAAAAAGAAAGATGTATCAAATAACATTTAAATAAAAGTAATTAACATATTTTATAGTATTATGTTGAGTACAAATATGCAATCACGATAACTATAGCATCGTAAAGAAGAACTTTGATAATCAATTACGGTCAAGCACTATAATACAATACAGTTGAATTGACCCTCATATATCAGAGAAATTATCCTATGCTGACACCAGGAGATTCAGAGAAAAACAAGAATATGTCACTCAGTACAGAGCAAAAAAACAATATGAAGTGTTCTAGTTGGCCTCCTAGATTCCGTCCTAAGTCTGCACAGAATAATTTTTCCATATATCAAGAGCGAGTGCAGTGTTCTATTTGAAGATTTGTGATCGAGCAAATAAAAAATTTCTCATATTAATTTAATTAATTAGTGTGTATGTAATAGTAAAATTTGATAAAATATGAAATACATAAAATAATATTAAAATTTATGACTACTATGATTTTGCATTAAAAAATAATTATAATTGTGAGGAAAAAATAATTATAATTGATGAAGAGCTTAATCGTCTTCTAGACTTACTGGGAAGCATCCATCAATCTTTCCGACTGAGTCAAGCCGTCCACACAATTTGACCGGCCGTCCCTTCCCCAATCCGTTTGTCATCCTCCTCACATAAAAGCTAGGGTTTGCCATTCCTTCTCCTCCATCTGCAAAATTTGATTTTAGAAACAAGGCAAAGTTTTTTGAACGATGCCACCCTTCGCCGGCGCGGCTACCACAGCTCTCCTCTGCCCTTATAAGCCACCGGAAACCTCCATCGTAACCCTTAACGTCGGCGGACGTGTCTTCCAAACTACTGCACAAACCCTAGCGGCTGCGGGATCATCTTCCCTTCTCTCTGCCCCTCCTTCCTTCATCGACCGGGATCCCGATCTCTTCGCTTCACTCCTTGCCCTCCTCCGCACCGGCCGACTCCCCTCCTCTGCAGCCACAGACGACATCTCGGACCTTGCAGCTGAGGCCGAGTTCTACGGCATCGATCCCCGCGTCCTTCATTCGTCTTCCTCATCCTCGTCCTCCCTCTCTCTCCGCCGCTCTCTTCTGCTCCCACTCCCTGGCCGAGACCCTGTCGCCGTCCTCTCCGCTTCCCCTTCCGGTGAACTCCTCGCCGCCCACGGCTCCAAGATCTCATCTTTCGACTTCTCCCTGCGCCGTCGCAAGACTATCTTAACCTCCCTTCCCGCCGTCGACTCCCTCCTTTCCCTCCGCAACTCTTCGCTTGCCTTCGCCGGCGCCGCCGATTTCCCCGGCCTCCAAATCCTCGACCTCAGTTCCGGCACTCTCGTCAAAACCCTGAACTGGCACCCCCACCCCTCTGCCCCCGGCGCCACCGTCCAAGCCGTTTGCGAAGCCGCCGACCGTCAACTCCTTTTCTCCAGCTACGAATCCGGCCGTCGTAACTCTAGCGCCATACTTGCCTTTGACCTCAACTCAGGCGGTGATTTCCGCCCTGTTTACGAAATCTCTCGCCGCGAGATCTTTGGCGCTGAGCTCGATTCAGCTATTCCTGCAACAAAGCTCAAATGGGTTCCATCTCTCAATCTCCTCATGACGGCAGGTTCGCACTGGGGCCCTTCCGGTGTTGTTGGTAACATCCAGCTATGGGATGTCCGTGCCGGCGGTACCCCGACTGCTATTTTCAATCTGAATGAGAAAGATGACTGCTTTGCGGATGTCACAGTCTCCGACGACCTATCCGCATTGTTTAAGGTTGGAGCGAACTCTGGAGATGTGTTCATGGCGGATTTGAGGAAATTAGAAGCAGGGGAGCCATGGTTTCGGCTTGGTGGAGGGAGATGGAATGGTGGGAAGAACGAAGGGAAGGCGTGCAGGATTGAGAGCGAAGGAAGGCAGGTGTTTTGCAGCAGGGGAGGGGATATAGAGATGTGGAGCGAGGTGGCGATGGCGGCAGCGCCAGAGTTTGAGGAGAAGGTGATGCGGAGGAATCTGATGGGGAGGGAGAAGGATATGGGTGGAGCGAGGATCTTGCAGATGGTTTTTGGAGGTAAAAGAATGGCCGTCGCAAGGAGCGGAGAGTGCTGCGTTGAGGTTTGGGAGAGCTCAGATCGCAGTTAATGATGTTTGGGACTCTAGATTCTTAAACAATCCTCCGCAGTTTGTAAATTGTGTATCTGAGATCAGATTTTAATTATTTCTTCGATCTGTGTAGCATGTTTGTTTATTCAGTTCTTGTTTGATGAAAGTTGATTCCTTTTCAATCTTTTTTTGTTTTTGAGATTGATGTGTATGCACTATGATGATGAGAAATTAAAAAAAAGAACAAATTGGTGGTGAATTTATGTTCTTGAAGAATTGTGCTTACTTTCTTTGATCTTTTGGCAACTTGGAGGTTATATTTCTTACTGTGAAGAATTCCTGGTAATAAGCTCATTCAGGTTTAGTTTATGACTTCATAGTAAACCGAATGAATACAGTAACTTCATAGTAAAGTGAATACAGAAATGGTAGTTCTAAATGACACTGATTTACTTATTTATCAGCATTTGGTCCATCATAAATTAAGGCTTTGTTTGGGAGTCTTTTTTACTGCTTAAAGTATTTTTTTTGTACAAAATTAAAAAAAAAAAAAACTAAAAATTACTTTAGTTAAGTAGTAAAAAAATCGTTCAAAATGAAGTCTAAGACAGGCTTCGGTTGGCACGGCTTTTTTGCTGCTTTTTAAAACAACTTTCAAGTACAAAAATTAAAATTTCAATTTTTGTACTAAAAAGCTGTTTTAAGAAGCAGTAAAAAAGCCGTCGCAAACAAAGTTTTAGTTTGTGATAGCTTTTTTATGGATTCTTAAATTAGAATTTTAGTACAAAAATTAATTTTTTTATACTAATATTCTATTTTAAGAAGCAATAAAAAAACAGTCCCAATATGAGAAAATTATAATTCTTGGTTGGTCGAGGAATTCAATATTATGGGCCCATTAAAAAAGGGACCCACAAATGATCAGATTGGTGGATCCCCATAAATATGGGTCCTTTGACAATCTAAACGTGACAATGTCAGCCATATGTGTTCTCACTATTAGGTATGAAAATATATATGCATTATAAATACTAAGACTATCTATAGTACTCTGCCAAATATTCCAACCAAATATCTTCCTCAAATGACAAATGGATCCCTCTAATTCACTCTTCAATGTCAGATTTCAATCCAAATCTCACCAAATTTATATCAAAATTATCAATTTTTTTGTCGCTATTTGGCCAATTTATTTAAAAAAAATCTATATTTTTAACTTTAATTAATCCAATTGTCAAACAAAATAAGTATGATACAGCTAATAAACCAGATATTAATTATTAGTTAGTGAATAAGTAATTATTTTTTCTTATAGCTTAAAGACATTTGCAGAAAGAAAAGCTCCTCTTATCAGCTTCAATTATGTGCTGCACGAAAACTCTCTATGGAAGCCAGCTGCTGTTGTACACGTTCAGTTCAACTGTTAATAGTTAATAATACAAACTTATTTATTTTAACAGCTAAAATTAATGTTAAATTATCCTTATAACAGCACCTATGTCTGATAATAGCTTATGACGGATAATATCTTATAATAACACTGTCATTGTCAAGTCCCAAGTCATGAAAGAAAAAAGGGGATGTTGCATTAGGACGTTCCCTGAAAACGACGTGTTCTATGGCATGAATACAATGCCTAGTGTGCATGGGTCGCTACACCGATGCTCGGATGCATTGTTAAATAAGCAAGGGTTCTCGCGTCATGGACGGATGTGGACAAATAAGCTATTCCATAAAACTAAAATTAGGATTAGAACTTGGAATAAAGATATCCTTAGAAGCAAATTAATGAAATTAATAGAGATTATGATTTATAAGAAAATAAATATTCTACGCAATCAGGAAACTAAACGAGTTAGAGAGAAGACTATGGAGATTGATAGTTTAGAATTTAAACTATGATATTCTGATAAAAGCTATATTAGAAATGATATATGTATGATTATAGATAAGAGTTTAAAGGATAATGTTGTAAAAATTAATAGAAATAGAGATATAATTATAGGTTTGAAGATTGTTGTTGATAATAAGATTATTAATATTATAAGTGCTTATGCTCCTCAAATAGATTTTGATATAGATTCAAAATTAAAATTTTGAAATGACTTAAAATAATTAATACAAATGATACCTCTAGAAGAAAAAAAAATTATTAGAGGAGGTTTAAATGGACATGTTGGTAGAGATGTAGTTGATTTTAAAAACATTCATGGTGGTAATGAATTTGGAGTGACTAATAAAGATGAAAATATCACATTAAATTTTTCTTTAGCTTATAATTTTGTAATTTCTAATATCTTATTTAAGAAAATAAATGAGCATCTCATCATTTATAAGAATAGATATAATAAAACTCAAATTGATTATTTTCTTATAAGGAAAATAGATCGTTTAAATTACAAAGATTGTAAAGTTATTCCAAGTGAAAGTTTATGTACCCAATATCACTTATTCGTTTTGGACTTTATGATGAAGGGACAGAAACTAAAAAATAAAATAAAATATTATTTTAGGATTAGATGTCACGACCCGACCCGATCCGGGACGGATCCCGCTCGCACCGGGCCGCGACAAAACCTTTTATCCAGGTTCTGGCTTTGGAGTTTGGTTCTGAACTGAATCTTCCAAATATTTAACTCAAAACAACACACAAACACAGAACAACAGAGCTACTATAAGTCACCAAATGCAGCGGGACAAAACATCTATATTTTTCTTTTCCTCAAAACAATCATCTACAAATACAGTACATGGCTTTTGAACAGAAAGAAAGACAGAACAGAAAAGCCATGACTGTACAAAATATAGTAAAACTCAAATTGATTATTTTCTTATAAGAAAAATAGATCGTTTAAATTACAAAGATTATAAAGTTATTCCAAGTGAAAGTCTATTTACCTAATATCACTTATTAGTTTTGGACTTTATGATAAAGGGACAGAAAATAAAAAATAAAGTAAAATATTATTTTAGGATTAGATGGGGGCATTTAAAAAAGATTAACAAAAATATTTTTGAGAGTAACATACTAAATCTTAAGATTTTATTTGTGAACATGTAAATTAATGTTATATGGAAAAAAATAACTAGTGATATTAAAAATATTACAAAAGATCTTTTTGGAGTATTAAAGAGAAAAACTCCTAATAGTAAAAATAGTTGGTGGTGGAATCAAAATGTGAAAGAAAAAATAAAAATAAGAAGATTTATTATAAAACAATATTAAGATGTAAATTTCTGATAATTCAGAAATGTATAAAAAGGCCTATAAGAAGTATAAGAAAGTAATATGCGATACAAAGATTTTAGCTTTTAATGATTTATATAATATATTGGATACTGAGGGATAAATGTGATGCATAAGATCGTGCGAATTATAGAAGAATAAAATTAATGTGACATACTTTAAAACTATGGGAGAGAGTTATGGAATATAGATTGCAGTGTGCTATTAATGTTTCTCAAAATCAATTTGGATTCATGTTGGGTAGGTCTACTATGAAGCTATACATTTATTTAGAGGTTTGATGAAGAAGTATAGAGAGAATAAGGAGGAACTACGTATAATATTTATTGATTTAGAGAAAGCATATGATAAAGTTTCAAGAGAAGTGCTACATAGAGTTCTAGAAAAAAAAGAGATTAATAATGCTTATATTCAAGTCATTCATGATATGTAAGTAGGAGTTGTTACTTATGTTCAGACATCAGGTGGTTTGACCAAGTATTTTCCTATTTCAGTTGGATTACATCAAGGATCAGCCTTAAGCCCATATCTTTCTGTTGAAGTCATGGATGTTCTTACTAGACATTTGCAAGAGGTTGTACCCTATTGTATGCTTTTTGTTGATGATATTCTTCTTGTTGATAAGACTATAAAGGGGGTTGAAGGTAAACTTGGTCAACCTTAGAGTCTAAAAGCTTTCGTTTGAGTAGATCTAAAACTGAATATATATAGTGCAATTTTAGTAATAGTTGTTCTTTTGTGGGAGGATTGTGATTTTGAGTGATCAAGTCGTTAATAAGAGTACACATTTTAGATATCTTAGATCTTTTGAGTGATCAAGTTGTTAATAAGAGTACACATTTTAGATGGTGAAATAGATGTGGATATTATTAATAGAGTTCAAGTTGAATGGTTTAAGTGGAGGAATGCATCGGACGTGTTGTGTGATAACAAAAGTCCCTATCAAACTTAAGGGAAAATTCTGTAAGATAGTGATTCGACCTACAAAGCTTTATGGTGCTTAACCATGAAAAGAGAAGCATAATTTTAAGTTGAGTATTGAAGATGTAAAAATTCTGATAATTGAGAAATGTATAAAAAGGCATGTAAGGAGTCTAAGATAGTAATATGCTATACAAAGATTTTAGCTTTCAATGATTTATATTATATATTAGATAATAAGGAGGATGAAACATATATATATATATATATGATAGAGGTGTGAAATGCTTAGGAGATGAAGGAATTTATTGGCTTACTAAAATTTTTAATATTATTTTGAATACTAAAAAGATGTCAGATGAATGAAGAATGAGTGCGTTGATTCCTATTTTTAAGAATAAATGTGATGCATAAGATTGAATTATAGAAGAATTAAGTTAAAGTGACATACTTTAAAATTATTGGAGAGAGATATGGATCATAGATTGCGGCGTGATACTAATGTTTCTCAAAATCAATTTGGAATCATGTTGGGTAGGTCTACTATGAAGCTATAGAATTATTGAGAGATTTGATGAATAAGTATAGAGAGAATAAAGAGTATGTATATATGATATTTATTGATTTAGAGAAAGCATATGATAAAGTTCCAAGAGAAGTGCTACGGAGAGTTCTAGAAAAGAAAGGGGTTAAAAATGCTTATATTCAAGTCATTCAGGATATGTAAGCATGAGTTGTTACTTGTGTTCAAACACAAGGCGGTTTGACCAAGTATTTTCCTATTTCAGTTGAATTACATCAAAGATCAGCCTTAAGCCCATATCTTTTTGCTTAATTCATGGATGTTCATACTAGACATTTGCAAGAGGTTGTACCCTGGTGTATGATTTTTTTCTTATGATATTCTTCTTGTTGATAAGACTAGAAAGGGAGTTGAAGGTAAACTTGAATTATGGAGGCCAACTTTAGAGTCTAAAAGCTTTCGTTTGAGTAGATCTAAAACTAAATATATAGAGTGCAATTTTAGTAATAATAGTTCTTGTGGGGGTATTATGACTTTGGGTGATCAAGTCATTAATAAGAGTACACATTTTAGATATCTTGATCTATTATTCAGAGTGATGGTGAAATAGATGGGGCTATTATTAGTTGAGTTCAAGTTGAATAGTTGAAGTGGAGGAATGCATCGGGCTTGTTCTGTGATAGAAAAGTCCCCCTCAAATATAAGGGAAAATTCTATAAGATGGTGATTAGACCTACAAAGCTTTATGGTGCAGAATGTTGACCATGAAAAGAGAAGCATAATATTAGGTTAAGTGTTGCAAAGATGAGGATTCTCAGGTGGATGAATGGCTTTACTCTTAAAGAAATGATACAAAATGAGCATATAAGTGAAAAGGTTGGAGTAGCTCTAGTGGAAGATAAGATTAGAGAGAGTCGTCTTAGGTGGTTTGGTCACATAAAACGACAGCCTTCCGATGAACCGGTTAGAAAAATAGATGTATCAGATTTGACTTATGTTAAGAAGATAGAGGTAGACCTAAAAAAATTAGGTTATAAAATATAAGAAATGACATTTCTTTATTAGATTTAAATGATAATTTAACTTTTAACATAGCAAAATGGTGAAAAATGATTCATGTAATCAACCCCACGTATTAAGATAAATGCTTGATGTTATTGTTTTTGTTGTTGTATTGTTTCCCACAAAGATGAACCAATTGCTCTACAAATATATTAATTACAGTCATCAAATTATGATGGAGAATATAAGCATTATTATATATATTTCTTAAATCTAATTAAAAATTATAGTAGATAATTTACCAAGAAATGAAGCACAGGATAATTATCACTAAATTAAGCACAAAGTGCATTTTTTTTCTTTTTCATTATTATTTTTCGTTAAATACGAAAAACTACTTAGTCAATAAATCCTTAGCTTAAATTCTTATTAGCATATATACTGGACAAAAACTCTACTGTGGCCTGTTATTGGTGTATACAACTGTTCATTAAATAGTAGAAGAGAAAATAAAGAGAATGAGTGACCTAGTAGTTATGAGAAGAGTCCCCACATATTTGTAGCCTTGTAATCATAGTTCATAATACTTTTCTGTTGAAATTTAATAACTATTTTTGAAATATAAGTGTTAGATGGACGTAAATTTTACAATTTTGATGCATGATCCTCATATTATTATGAAATTTGATATAACATCGATTTACTTAATAAATGTGTAGGAATTGTGATCTATATTTGATGAATTGACTTCACATTTTGATCCTAAGCTGAAATACTCCCAATCATTCCCATGACAAAGGCTTTGTTTGGGATAGCTTTAGATCATTCTTTTTTCTCTGCTTTCAAGAAATTTTTTAACTAAAAAATAGCTTTATAAAACAATAAGAAAGCTGTCACAAACGAAACCTTATTCTACGAAGGATTTCTCCTTATGCGAATTTCTCTTGAGCATTGAGTGATGAGTTTTTTTAGATTTAACATGGTTGCTAAGGCTGTCATGACTAGTACAAGGTTGAGATCTAATCTTGATATTACGCAACTTTTAAGGATTATAATTTCTCCCCATTTCAAAACATATAAAGTAATATGAAGTGAGATCAAGCAAACTTCTTCATAGTCTCTAGAATCATTTGAAGGAGCTTTCAGAATTCCTATAGATCATATTGTGGACGAGAAGGTTGAGATTCTAATCGTTGATGACTTTCTTTCAAAGGAAAGATGAAATGGTTGTTTCTAGCAAAGATGTTGTAATGGAAGATGATTTGGATAAAATATGATGATCTTTGCTTTCATGGATGATCTTCTTCCCCTGGCCTCTCAGGTTAAGGATATATTGTTGTAACAACTCAAAAGAAATTATGCAGAGATAAGCTCAAGAGATTTTTTACCAGAAAACTTCCAAGCAATTTTTGAGAACTACTGTTGATCCCTCCCATATAACAACTAGCTTTGAGAAGGAAATGATGCTATTCTTCAGAAAGCTGATGTCAATACAAGAGGAAATGATATTAAGAAAAAGTAGAAAAGATGGTAATAGATATTTCTAGATTGAATGAAAGAGTAGGGGATGCTTGGAGCTGCATGATGGTAGAGGAGGTGGGAGAACCTGATAGAAAACACGTACCCAAAAGCAAAAAAATGCTGTTTTCAGAAGAAAACAGCAACCGGATAGCAGCAACGTTGAGAAAACTGTGAAAATCTGAGAAAACAATGAAGGATTCCACTAATAAATGCAGAAAAATATCAAAAGATACATGTCTCTTCAATTCGAGAGGAAGAAACGACTCTCCAAATCTCTAGCCAAGAGACAAGAGCCCAAGCACACGAGATCTCAAATTTCTAATTCAAATTCAAGATGAAATCCTAAACCTCCCAAACTAACTAATTAAAGACAAAGGAAAATTACAAATTCCCTAAATAGTCCCTTAATTCAAAATTTTCCCTCCAAAGCAAGTTTAATTAGCATGTGGGCCCCATAGTAGCAGCCGGCCCCCTCTCTCTCCGTTTCCTGATTCCGCCCAGCACCTTGGGTCGCCGGCTGTTGGTGTAAACCGGTCCACTAGGGACCGGTTCAACCGGCCCAAGAGGGGCTGGCCTAACAGAACCTCAGCCTGACAATGAGTGTCATAACTCTCAGTGCATACCAAATTATGTCATTTAGTTCATCATATCTACATCAATGTTCTTAAGATCAGTGTTATAGATGATCTGAAATGGACATATTTCATCAAGCATGATCAAAAGACTGATACAAATCTTGATGCAATTCGACACTGTATGAGCTAAGAAGACAATTTTCTATTCAGCTATTGTTGTGTAGGGATCTATGACGCATGCATCGTGACACCTCAACTCCAACGATCAGAAATAATCTAGAGCAAATATTTTTCCAAGTACCTAGCAAAGACGTCCTGTTAAACTAAATTGTTGTTTATTACCACTTGATTATAAAGTCATCCCAACTCTTATCAAATATAAATAGCAAACGATGCATATTTTAGCTACGCCCTCTCATATTTTGACTTCTATGATGGATTTCCTATTCAAACATGACAAAATTTCCATGATTCAAATGCAAAATTTAGCAAATTTAAACTATAGACTTATAATGGCAGTAATGAAGCTCATAAACGTTAATAAAATACTTAAAAATCTAAATTAATGATAAATTGATCGCTAATACTCATTCTTCTGAAGAAAGAAAACAAAGTTGTACCATAAAATACAATGGATGTTGCTCTACAGAACCTTGGAGAAATCATTTCACCTAACTCCTATTGGCTAATGTTGCTTTCATCTTCAGAGTAAACTATACATTGAAGAACATATGGAAGATGAATTCAATGCCACCAAACTTTTATATGTTGATGGCAAGAAAATACCTGTTTGTATTCGAAGACGCATGGCATACCATTCCAGAGTATCAGTATTCTTCATGGAGAGTTGAGAGAAGCTATTAGCAGAACAGAACCTCCTGCAATTAGAAAACAAATAACTTATTAAGCTACCAAATCTTATTTACAGCATGATCGCCATCTTCCAAGGCCAAAATCTCTATTCAATTTCCACCATTATCTGTTCATAGTGATGCAGGTTTTCAATTAATGAATTCTTTCAACAAAACCGAACTTCAGCTGACTCCAGGCTGAGCCAGAGTGAAGAATACCCAGTTCTTTATCGTCACCATTCTCTGTCTCAATGTTAAACTTGAACTCCTTAGATGCTTCAAGCTCAGATGAATGTTCTATTTTCTCAATAAACTTCTGGTTGGTTCCATTTAGTGAAAGTTGGTCTCTTTCAGCTATTGTCTCCTCTAAATCCGTGGGAAACACTGAGGTTACATCCAAAGAGGTTTCTGGTTGATTTTTCATCCGCTGTGCAAATTCTTGTGCTGTAAATTCAAAAGCAATGTCCTCATTTTCGGCAGAGTTATCGAATATAGATTTACTGTCATCTGCAGAATGCTCGAGTGCTGTGATCCGACCATCAAGAATCGAACTATTATCTCGAGCAACCCGGCCGTTGAGACGCTTGTGCTTGGTAAAGTCTTGAGCAGTCAAAAACTTGGGTGGTTGAGCTATTGGAGAGGGGAGAAATGAAGCATCAGCTGAAGGATGCAATTCCATATCAGGGAATGGAGAGGATGTGCCAGAACAAACAGAGCCTGGCGAAATTAGGTGACCTATAGGGCTCCCCGGGTGGAGCTGGTATGGATGGAAGTCATAAGGCTCACTTAATCTGCCTTTGGAGTCAAAGGGTGGTGACAAGAGCTGAGCAAATGGAACCTCAGGTGAAGAAGGAGTTGTTTGTTGCAAGGGTTCTGGAGGTGTGACGGGGGCAGTAGATGGTTCAGTGGTGAATGTGGAGAAAACAGGTGGAGAGACTAATTTTGTGTCATTTGCATAGGGCCCAATGGCAAAGATGGAGGATCCCGTAGGCGAATAGGAATTTGAAGCGAGAGAAGAGAGGGAGAAAAATTTTGCAGGTGACTGGATGGTGGATGGAGGCTCTGATTGGAGGAAGGAAGAAGGTGAGGAAGGAGGAGCAACTACTAGTCCTGATGATTGGTTTGAGTTCGCAAATGTTGGTGATATAGGACCTTCTGTTGGCTCAGGAACAAGAACTGATTGACTGACACGACTTGGTTGTCCGTGAGATCCAAAGCACCAGTACATCTCAAACCAAGCCTTCCATCTTCTCCTCTGTGACAAATAAAAAAAAAGTATTATTGAATAAACTATAATTTCTTGTATCTGGAAATAGGCATAGATTGAGAGATGTTAAACTCAAGAAAAAATAATCTATGCAAGCTAATTTTCAGTGAGGACACACCCAGAACCTATTGTATTGCAAGACATTTCTTTCTATTGTTGAAGAAAAACAAGTAAGATATTGTATCAATCAAGATAATTAGATTTTACAAAATAGAGGCTTCACTTGCAATCCAATATGTTAGAATGTGTCATCACAGAAAATTAGCTTAAGATATACTATGTCAATTCTTCTTCCCAGTTAAGCACCCATAATGGTAGCCATTTGCCAAATTAGGCATCACTTAAACATATCTTTTTAAAACTTGCATAAAGTTAATGGTTCAGATCCTGGATTATGCTGTTATTAAGAGCAGAGGCTGGTTTAACAGACAATAAAGCATACTCCTGATCAAACAACAATAAGCAATTCTAGATTCTAGAATACAAATCTTTTTTTCACTAATAAATTATAGATGGAGTTGCGAACTGATATCATAGACACAAGTTGTATCAGCAGAGCCCATAAACTTCAGCATTTTAGCAAACTCGATTTTTTTTTTTATGTTTTCTCATAAATACTTGTCTTTTAACTGGATCCTTAAATGATCCAAGGTTTTGATGGAGAATAAATTCAATAGGTTAATGAGTAACAATTTTTATTAATACTTTGAGAAACCAAGTAGCTCTAACTAAAGCACTCAGAGCCATGATTCTTAGGGAGAAGGTTATAAGTTCCAGTCTGGCCCGTGGCCTTGTTTTAACTAAATATTCAGAAGCTCTTTATGTTGAATTAGATCCGTAATTAACTTTGTAACATCTTTATTGTAGTTCGCTTCATATCTACTTATCTACTCTACTTTGAATTCATAAAATAATTAGGAAAAATTACTATCCTTCTAAAAAATAAATTAATATTTTGGCAAAGGCAGAAATTAAAATAAGAAGTAAAGTTAACACGACATATTTTTTAAGAGAAAAATGATCAAAATGGTATCTCAACTCTTTGTGAGGGACCAAAATGATTCCTAATTCTTTTGAGGGAGCAATTTGGTCCCTCAACTCTTTAAAATGAAACTTTTTTATCCTAACATTCAATATTATAGTTAATGGTATTAAATATAAGGGTGTTTTAGTCACTTTTAATTAAACTATTTATAAAATATACTTTTTAAGTAATTGTAATTAGATTGTTTTTGGTTAAAGTAAAAAGATATTGTATTAAATGTAAGGATAACATTTTCAATTTTCTTTCTTTTGCATTATGCATATATGATGATATGGTTGTTATTTTTGCCTTTGATTGTTTATTGTTGCTTTATTTTCTGTTTTGAGGATTGATGAGTGTGCACTTGCCCTTAAGTGGTTAGATTTTTATAAATATATCTTATGCAGGTAGCCACATTCCCGAAAGGCAAATAAAAATGCGCAAATAATTATTATAAATATGCTTGCTAACAGTTACTGTGAGGAATGCTAACCCCATGAGAATGTGGTCCTAAGAACTATATTATGAATGTTTGATGTGTGTAATTTTTATTTTAATTGTGCTAACATATTTTTATAAGAGATTTATGTTATTTTCATTTTTCAAATATAATTTTAGTTAGGAAAGCATTGTAGGTGTCAGGATACTTTAGAAGGCATGAGCCAAATGTGTGAATAGCGATCAAGACCCCACACACCATTCAGTAATGTATAGATCTCGGCTTAGTTGTATGTATGGTAAAGCTCAACTACCTTTTTTCTTATTTTCCTGGATGTATTGCATAACCCAATTGCATTCATGGTCATTAATTATTATTTGTTGTGTGAAGATTGGTGTGTTTACTTTGATTGTGCATTATAACTGCATGTTTTTCATAGGTTTTTTACTTTGATTTGCTTGGGGGTGGCTCGAACGGAGTCAACGTATGTTCTTTAGGATATTAAATTTACTATAAAATAAAAATCTGTCAAAACAAGATAAAAAAAGAAACTGGGATTTAAAATCAACTAAATTTTCAAGAACTCATGCATGATCCCTTGTGGGTCACTTTTTAAAACTCACTTGTTATTTCAAGCCTTATTCACTTCACAGTAACTATCAATAAATTATGATTGGCCCTACCCATGCATGCATAGTCATAAGTCAAAGCATGTACTGTAGATTTTCTTTTATAACATAGATGGATAGTTCACTTTGCATAGCATAGTGTCATTCATGGTCGGGCTTAATGCTCATTTCCCTTTATGCGCCTCCCAGCACTCTTGCATTTGCATATGACCGGACTTCATACATTTGAGATGCTAGATGGAGTTTAGCTGGTACCCCTTTCCGAGCAGGATGATAAATTTAGGTTGCGGCTGCTTAAATCCCTAGTGGGGCTTAAGTTATAACTCCAATCGCGGTGTTTTGCATTATTTAGGTTGTGGGAGTTAATATCGAATGTACATTATGTCTTTTGTAGATTTATGGTCAAAGGCTAGTGATATAGGTATATCATTGCATGTCTTCTCGTTAGATAGGTTCTCCGCTCTTTAAAGGCTGTAAATCCCACAAATCTGTGTCACACCAATGGCATCACAGCCATCTTTCTCTCACGCATGCTTGGTATGAGATGACTCTTCTTCTGATTTCTCCTCTTTGGTCCAGCCGAGTGCTTGTGTGATTTGTGCAGGTTGAATAGCCTGATTGAGCTTATCTTCCTTTGGATTATGAGAGTATAAATATCCCCTTATGCATCAAATCCTAAAGAGAATAATATAGTGTTCTTAATCAAGAGTATTCTTAGGTCAAGGCTTAAGATATAATTAACTATGGGGGCTTACCCTAATGGGAAACTAACACCCACATCAAATAAAACTCATTCAAGCTAATATGTCGAACGGAGAAAATCTCATAATTATTGGATCATATATATTGTTACACATTGAGGTGTGTAGGTGAAAGTCACTATTCTCCATGGTTAATCATATATATGATCTCATCTGCTCTCATATTGGCCTGCTTGCATAGAGTGTAAAGGCCTACGACCATTTTGTCCTACGGGATAATACGATCGTACCGTTTGCATTTTGATCCCCACATGCAGCATCCTTTCGGAGGCCCACAAAATGGCTAGGGTTTCTAATACAACTAAAATGATATAAAGAATTTTAAACACAAAAAATAAAATAAGGATTCATAACAAAAAACATAACATACAAAAAACTAAATTTCTTTTGATGTAAACTAGAAAATTCATGAAGTTGAACCAAAATGATAATGCAAAAATTGATTAAATACGAAGAAACAACAAGAAATTAGAACAACAAAAAATCAATGAGCAATCAAAAGTTTACACTGCAAATGAAATCTCAATTGTTGTCAATTTGACCGTATCAATGCTCTTACATCACCAATAACAAAATAATAAAGATAAAAAAAATAAATAAATGATATAACTCAAGTATAGAAAATCAATGCCTCTAACAAATACGGAGATAACGTACCCCAAAAATTAAATAACCATTATTATATCACGCACAAAAGAATAAAACATCTAGCATGCACCCACAAAATTTAAAACTAGAATATAAGATATTTTATTAAATAAAAGATACTTCCTTTACTAACATCGACTCATTTATTTATAAAATTTACAACTCTATATTACTACACAAGATTGACATAAATCAATTCCTAATTAATTTAGCAAACTAAAATTCAATTTTTAATTGTCTAGGGAAGTGCCATAAAACATGTCTTTAGCGTGTTATGAAGAATATTGCCAGAAAGTTGCGTATAAAAGAGAAAAATGTTAAATAGGTCACGCTACATAAATACTCTATAGTTACTGTTTGTAGAACATAACATCGACACAAGAAAAAAAAAACAACATGACATAGATACAAAGACACAACATAACTATAAAAATAGGACACAACTCGCCATTGACATATTTACTTTTATACATTATTGATATAAAATATGAAATAAAAACATATTATTCCAATTTTTTTATTAAAAAGCATCACATAATGAAGTATGATATATATATATATATATATAACATAAGAGATTAAGAATATTAAAAAAAAACTAGAATTGATTTAATTACAATTATATTTTAATATTTCATAAAATGTGAATAATGATAATGATATACATCAAAATGTAGTTGTAATTAAATCAATTTCTCCTAGCATCGAAAGTTAATTACAAAAATGGTTTAACACTTATCCAATACAACATGGAAAGCTTTTGAAATTTTTATTCTTCATAGGTAGTTAGATATCACATCCAGCAAATCCAATGATAGTCCCCAGTAACATATCCCATATGCAAAGTGGCAGATCCAAATCAAAACTTTAAACAAGAAAGCTGATATATAGCAAAATCTGTAAATAGACTATCATAATATTATAAAATGGATGCTTGCAAACCATGATTTTAAATCTGTGAGTACTTACTACTTATGTTCTATGCAAGGTTCAGACTAGTTTGCATCCCGCATGTGCAAACTGCCATGGTTTTATGTTTATACCAAATTTAAGAACACATAGTAATTACTATACATTAACAAACATAGCATGCCTTCTAAATAAAAGTATTCTCACTCAATTCCATTGACATATAAGAAACCCAACCTGATCCATGACTAACAAATCCAAAAGAAAATTATAAATATGATAGTCTGCATGGGATACCATTTCCCGTTCACATTAGAATTCTAATTCTAAATTTTTTATCTTTGACATCATCTGCTACTGGAGATTTTATGTATTATACAAAAAAATTTACAAAAGATAAAAAAACTTGCATAACACGTAAATATAGCAAGATGCACCTAGACTAAAAACAACACTCTCAATACATTTTGTCCCTTTCTGAATCTCTATCAAAGAGACTTTGTATGTAGCACGCAAAAGTTCAGAGATAATACAAAGACAAATGTCAAGCCAAAGACAAAAACAAAAGAACGTTAGGCTTGAGCCAAACACTTTAGTTAATTGTTTCAGACTAAATCCCCTACAAACATGGGAGTGATTGCAGTATTAATTAGAAAGAATCAACAAAAGCAGTCATTTGAATCGTTCGCTGATCAAGAAAAAAAGCATAAGACTGCAAACCCATACTCCGCACTGTATTTAACTAAAGTTCTAAAAGATTTCTAAAGCTAAAAACTGGAAAAACTTTGCAGTATGATGTACAACCTACCATCTACCTTCTGATTCTAAATTAACAAATGATTGCAAAAAACCAAACTAGATTACTTAAATTATTAAAAAAATAGACAATTTTAGCGGGCGCAATTACAAATTCAATTATTCAAACATTTGCACCCAAAAGAGAACCCACTAATAAAATTGGAAACACGCAGAAAAGGAAAATCATCAATTCCTTCAACAGAACCAACACATACAAGCAAATTCTCAATTATTCTAAATAAATAAAATGATGAACTGCTGAAACTATGAGTTACATAAACAAAGAAAATAAACCTACCCGAATTGAGCCCGGCTGAACTCGACTCCCAGCGGAAGCGATGGCGTTCGCAGCTGCAACCACCGTTTCCACGCTATCATTCCCGTTCACTCCCCTCATCACTAATCCCTTCAACAAAGAACATGAAATAGAAACCCTAACCCTCTAGCTCCACCTATCTTCAAACTCGAAAGACCAATCCCATGCACCACAGAACAATTCCCACTTTCCAGGAAATCAAACAAAATCACTGCTTCCGAACACGAATTTCTTCCAAAAGCAAAACAGAATTAATAATCCTCACCGGAAACCTACACTTCCAGACGCCGGAAGCGCGTTCGAAGAGACGGACTTCGAAGATCTGAGAATTGAAGCAGCGGTGAACTTCGAAGAAGAATCTCAGAGAGTTATGTTGTTCCCCTTAAGACTAATGAGCGTCAAGCACGGCAGTGACGAAGTTACAAATGCCCACACCTTAATCAATAAAATTACAGAAATACCGCTTTAACTGATCGATTGTCCAAATATCAAATCAACGGGGAAGAATATAGTAGGAAAAAGCCACGCACGCGTGCGCACACGTGCGGAATGGCTGTTGCTATCTTACACGGCTCTTTCTTCCACATACACGTGGACACACATCATGCAATATGAATGTACGTTGAAATTATGCGAGATGATCAAAACCACAAAATCCTTATTTCTGCTTCCAGATTGTCTTATTGATATAATACACGATTATTAAAGAGATCCAACGGACATCAGAGGAAATTTTATTTTTTAATAAACGAGACGTGCATAAATATTTTGCTATTCTGGTGGCAGGACTGGATGGTTCACCGAATCACCGGCAAAATCAAAAGTTCCGAAGCTTCACCTAATCTAAAGGAATCATTTTGAGCTGATTTGGTCTATACTTATCGAAATTATATTTTTATTTAATTAAATATGTTGATGTAAATATTATATTGTCTATTTTCTTAAAATATTTATTTTGATTTTTGTTTTATTTTTTAAAAGACATATATATCATCATCATCATCATCATCATCAAAAGGATTGGATGAGAAAATTTAAAAAAAAAAATGCTAATTTAAATTTAATTTGGAAGAATTCAAAATTATTAAATTATTTTGAAATAATATAACATAAAATTTGATTGATAATTTATTAATTAAATTCATTTCAAAATATATTTAATTTGCGAATGTATTTTGCATCAGAGTATTCTTCAAATTTTATCTTGTCTTATAAAAAATAAATATTTTTCTATTTAAACCCTTAACATTAGCGAGCAAAATAATAATAATTACCTGGCTAGTGGCTATTTAATGCATTGTCTAGAATTTAAATAATGCACAAGCCATTTTTACAATTTAAAATATAATAAATAATAACGTCTTTAGTTTGAAAATTATGTGAAATAACAACTATAAAGTTAAATTAGAAAAAGAAAGCTCCCATATTCTTCTAATTATCCAAAACAAATAAAATGCTTTGCTTTTAAAGATGAACAAAATTCAACATAAAAGTTAAAACTAAGCACAATCAAAATCTAATTAAAATTGGTCCATAGAAGAACTCAAGAACCCCAAATGCATGCATGTCATATTCATTGAGTTCCCTATAATCTCAATAAGATAGTTGTTGCGGGCTAGAATATAAGCGGCGGTAGAGTTTACAAATTTACGTCTGAGCGTTGTACGAATATTCAGCTCACAAACAGAAAAGAAAGTGAACACCATGATTTTTACGTGGAAAACCCTGAAAAAGGGAAAAACCACGGGGCCACGCCCGGTTGAAAAGTTCCACTAGTGTTGCATCAATTACGAGAAGCTGATTCGTCCCACAAGTTAGGACAATCATATTATACTAAGTTTCTCCTGAATTAAAACAAAGTTGTGCAAAATCCCGGTGTTTCCCGAATATCCGGTAGAATTCTGACGTATTCGGGCGGTGGGAAGAACTCCGACGGTGGTCGAGGATGAGATGATTCTCCTTTCCCCTTTCTATTCCTCTTCCCACTTCTTCTCCCTCCTTCCTCTCCCTTCTTGTGAAGAATGAGGGCTCTATTTATAATTTTTCTGGAGTGGCATGACTTGTAAATAGGTGTGAGATCAGGGGCGAATATGGAGTGGTCGAATGGACGGTTGATGTTGAATCCTTCGATCGTGCACCGTTCGTTGGACATTTGAAGGCCTTAGTGATGTCGGAATTCTTTGATCTTGGATTCGTTGGATTCTTCTCATCAAGCCGCTCAATTCGAGTATAAACTCATTAAAATCGGAGACCGTTTGATAACTCAAATTGTGGTACGAGCTTTCCAACAGCGCTTCGGGCCTTGATTTGGGCACATTTTTGGACTCTGATTGAGTTGAATTGTTGGGTTCGTATTTCCAAGACACTCAGTTTGACTGTAAGCTTGTTGAAATCGGAGTTCGAGTGCTCTCGGATTTAATTTTTGAATTTTCCGGGTTGGGTTTTGCCTCGAGATTCGTGCCCGATCAAGATAATTTCATGATAACTTATCAATAGTGATTAAGGCTTCATTTGATATTGCTTTCTTACTGTTTCTTAAAACAATTTTTTAATATAAAAATATTTTTTAACTAAAAATTACTTTAAAAAGCAGTAAGAAAGTCATCACAAATGAAGCCACATAAGAGCATCAATCAAATACATTAAAAATTTTATGATGGTAGGGTCAAACTACACCAAAATATAACTGTAATTTTAAGGGTCTGTTGGGATGGCTGTAGATTTTTATAAAAATAATTTTTAGAAAATTACCATAAAAAAATAGTTTTTAGGACAAACATTTATTTTAAAATAACACAAAATATCGATCAAATAAAAACCGTGATTGCAATCTGTAAAAAATAATGTATTAAAAAAACTGTCCTAAATGAACCTTACAATATAGTTACTTTCAAATGGGTTGACATAAAATGCATAGGTTGTTAATCATATCTTGGCATATATTGAACGATTTTGATTAGCAAAATAAACTGATAAAAATAAGCTTTAAAACTAATTTTGTATGTCGTTCAATCATCTTTATACTTTGTATGTGCTTAATCAAAAATTAAAAAAATCATAAACATTAGTGAAACTCAATCCACATATTATTTTTTTAATCTTTGGATTACAATGAATAATGTGATATTATATCATATGATATATTAAAAATATATATTCTATATTCTTCTCTAAATTAGATTTTGTAACTATGACATTTAAAATATAAGATCAAAATTATTCATTCTTATAAATATTAATTGCATGCATTAAATTTTTCTCAAATAATCATTTCCTCTACTTGGAATGATAATTTCTATTTGAAAGTGTAATAATTTTTAGATAATTTATAATTAAATACATTAGTTGTTGATTATAATTTTAATAGATAAACATTTTTTGGCTAACATTAGAAATTTAAGAGTGCTTCATCATCATCCATATCTTATCAACGTACCAAATGATATAATTAATAGAATATAATTTAGAAGTGATATAACATCAAAAAGTTCAATCATGATCAAACACGAATCTTGAGACAAAATAAAGTTAAAAATTTTCAAAATTAAATATGGGATCATCCAAACTCTGATTTCAATAAATTTATAGTAGAACTAAACGGCTTGAAAAGACAAATTTAATGACACCAAATCTAACCCAATCTGAGCCCAAATAAGTCCAAATCGTAGACTCAAAGCATCTTTGGAAGGTTCAAGCCATAAATTGGATGACCAAACGGTTTCCAAATGTGACATGCTTATAATTAGGGGCGTCAATATTTGACAAGACACAAAAACCCGACTCAAATCCGACCCGAAAATTTTGGGTTTGACCAAACCGACCGAATTTTCAAAACGGGTCAGGTTCGGGTTCCAAAAATCGATCAGTTTGAAAAACGGGTCGGGTTCGGGTTGTTATAGATACAAGATAATGAAGAAAAGGAAAGTGAATTATCGCTCATCATGTATATCAATTTAATACATATATATACTAAAAGAAAGGAAAGTGAATTAACACTCATCATGAATATCAATTTAATACATAGACTGAAAGAAAGGAAAGTAAATTAACACTCATCATGAATGCCAATTTAATACATAGGCTCAAAGAAATGAATGTGAATTAATATCCATAATGAATGTCAATTTAATACATAGGCTAAATGAAACAAAAAATAAGGAAATAATTAATTTATTGAATTTGTCAAATACACTACAAAAAATCACTCATTATTGGCGAAATTTTTTAGGGATTTCTAATGGTCACCTTTTCGTGGTTTTTCGACGGAATACAATGAGACAGCTTTTCCGGCGAATTTTCCGACCTCAATAAATTTGCTGGTATTTTTTGGTGGATTTTAAATAATTTCTAAAAAAATAATATATTCATAATTTAATTAATCAATAATTTTATAGTTTATTTTAATTAATTATTAATTTAATAAAGTATTTTAATTAATTGTTAATTTAATAACTTATTTAATTAATTTTTAAGTTTAATATTTTATTTTGGTTGGATGAGTTTTCTGCGGTGATAGAAGAAATTGTAATTAACTTATTTAATCTATCGGTAATGGACGATTTTCTTATAGTAATAGAAGAAATAGTAGAGGCCACATCATTTAATCTACTTTTGATGTAAGATAGCTTGGAAGTTTAGTTGAGTAGATCTGCACAGGCCTCATGTGATGGTTGTGGATATAAAATATTTTATATAAGATAAAATTAATGATTTTAAAATTCAATATGAAGTGCTTTTAATCATAATATTTTGATAAAACTTTTTCAAAATACTTTTAGTGTTAGAGAAAATCACACATGCATATTATGGTGTGTTGGAACATTCACGGAAGTAAAGAAATAGAGAGTTTAACATCTTAACATCATAAAAATAAGAAGGGGCTGCAAGAATTATAATGGGTGCTAGACTTATTATGTGAAAAAACATAGAAAAGGTAAAAACCATGAGGCATGGCCTAGTCAAAATTATTTCATTGGTATTGATATTTGATTACAATTGAAGGTATTGATACAAAATAAATTACACATTAGCTTGTTGAAGTTAGAAGAGCTTTCATCTATTAGATTGATGCATGTCGTTAATACCAATATTTATGAAATCTATTTATGTCAACATCAATATTTATGTTAGTATTAATTCTTGGTTTCTTGTTTCTTCTTCTCGAAGACGAATGATTAAACAAATAACAACTGGTCTCTTGAAGATAGATCTCCTGCTATAATGTTCTTCTAGACTCTATTATGAAATCTATTATGGATAGCTTATGTTTATTATATTGTATCAATATCTTCTCACTAGATAGAGCATCATTTGTAATCGATTGTAATCATGCTTCTTCTTTTTTTGAGTTTTTTTCCAGAAGACACTTTGGTGTCTCTTACAGCTTCTCTTTTAGCATTAAAATTGTCATACATGGATGAATTAACAAACAAACTATATAACTTTTATGGTTAAGTATGAGTGAGAGTCAAAACAACCAAGTGCAAATATTGTAAAATTTTTTTTATTATAGGATCTGAGCTTTTTTCAAGACCATTATCAATAAAATTAATTGACACAGGCCTATGATTTTAACTTCCTTGACCTGTAGCACCATACTCCTGTTTCTATTATTTATTTATTTTTTATATATCTTGTTAATGTGCCTTTAGTTTACATACCTTCAACAGAATTATCATTTCATTTATTATTATTATTGTATTTGATACGTCATCATGAAATTATCTTGATTGGGCACGAATCTTGAGGCAAAATCAGTTCGGAATTTTCAAAAATTAAATTCGAGAGCATATGAACTCCGATTTTAGTGAGCTTATAGTCAAACTGAGCGTCTCGGAAATACGAATCCAACGACACCAAATTCGACCCAATCCGAGCCCAAATGAGTCTGAATCAAGGGCTCAAAGCACTGTTGGAAGGTTCAAACCGCAATTTGAGTTACCAAATGGTCTCCGATTTTGACGAGCTTATACTCGAATCGAGCGGCTCGAAGAGACAAATCCAACGAGCCCAAGATCGCTGAATTCTAACATCATTAAGGCCTTCAAATGTCCAACAAACGGTGCGCGATCGAAGGGTTCAATATCGGCTGTCCATTCAAACCACTCCCTATTCGCCCATGATCTCACACCTATTTATGAGCCATGCCACTCCAAAAAAACTATAAATAGAGCCATCATTCTACACAAAGGGGACTCAAGTGAAGAGAGAGAAGAAGAAGAGAAGAAGAGGAGAAGAAGAGGAGAAAGGGGAAAAGGAGAATCCTCTCCTCCTCGACCACCGCCGGAGTTCGTCCTGCCGCCCGAACACTCCGGGATTCTGCGTGATATTTGGGAGAACGCAGGAATTCTTCCCAACTTCCACGTGATGCTGAAATTCTTCCCAATTTGCAATAAAGTTCCCTCCTGACGCCGAAACTCCGCCCAAGTGAAGCCGGAGTTCTCCTTTGCCACCAACAGACGTCGGACTTCTACCTGATGTCGGACCTTCACTCTTCGCCAAGTTTCTACCCGACGCCGGACTTCTACTAGTTATCGGACTTTGCTGTACGTCTATGCGAAGATGGATTTCTTTCCATTGTTGGACTTCTACCTGACGCTGTCCTTCTGGTCTTCGTCGTCAGACTACAGTCCTTCCGACCTCCATCGCCCGTCGACTACGGTCCTCCTGACTTATGTCGCCCGCCGACTGCAGTCTTTCCGACCTCCGTCGCCCGCCTACTACGGTTCTCCTGACTCACGTCGACCGCCGACTACAGTCTTTCCGACCTCTGTCGCCCGCCGACTACGGTCCTCCTGACTTACGTCGCCTGCCGACTACGATCCTCCCTACCAAAAAAACATGTCAATAGTGATTCTTTATATTCATATCATGTAATGTACTCTATAAAATGTACATCAAGCTAATGCCTTCTCCCAAGGAAGGGCCTCATTTGTAATCGACTGCAATACTAGTGGATTCATTCAAACTGGGCTAGACCCCGTGGTTTTTCCCACTTTTCAGGGGTTTTCCACGTAAAAATCTTGGTGTCTCATAAATGCTAGACCCTCTCTCTTATCTGATTGCGTGCCGGATTTTCGTACAACGCTAAGATGATAAACTTTATATTTATCTACCGCCGCGAATACTCCTGGACGCAACAATTATGATATTATGATGTATTTTGTATTAGAATATTCTTCAAATTTTATCTTGTGTCTTATAAAAAAAATAAATAATTTTTTATTTAAACCCTGATATATTCTCAAAAAATTAGTTTGATCAAGCACGAATCTCGAAGCACATTCGAACCGGAAACTTCAAAAATTAAATCTGGGAGCTCCTGAACTCCGATTTCAACGAGCTTATAGTCAAACTGAGCGTCTCGGAGATACGAACCCAAAGACACCAAATTCAACTCAATCCGAACCCAAATGAGCCAAAATCAAGAATCCGACACTAAATTCACAATTTAAAATATAATAAATAATAACAACTTTAGTTTGAAGATTATGTAAAATAACAACTACAAAGTTAAATTAGAAAAAGAAAGCTCCCATCTTCTTCTAAATATGCAAAACAAACAAAATGCTTTGCTTTTCAAGATGAACAAAATTCAACATAAAAGTTAATACTAAGCATAATCAAAATCTAATTAAAATTGGTCCTTAGAAGAGCCCCAAATGCATGCATGTCATATTCACTGAGTTCCCTATAATCTCAATAAGACATTGATTAAAGTTTCATTTGAGATCGCTTTCTTAATGCTTCTCAAAGCAATTTTTTAATACAAAAATTAATTTTTTTTACTAAAAAGTTGTTTTAAGAAACAGCAAAAAAAGTCATCCCAAACGAAGCCAAGTATGATCATCAATCAAATAAATTAAAAAATTTTATAATTGTAGGGTCAAACTACACCAAAGTATAACTGTAATTTTAAGGATCTATTGAGACAGCTGCATTTTTAATAAAAATAATATTTTGAATGCTGTCATAAAAAATAGCTTTCTAGCACAAAAAAATTATTGAAACTAGCGCAAAATTAGATTCAGAAACTCTGACCTTTAAAATATAAGATCAAAATTATTCATTCTCATAAATATTAATTGCATGCATTAAATTTTTCTCAAATAATCACCTACTCTACTTGGAATGATAATTTCTATTTGAAAGTGTAATAATTTTCAAATAATTTATAATTAAATACATTAGTTGTTGATTATAATTATTTTAATAGATAAACATTTTTTGGCTAACATTAGAAATTTAAGAGTGCTTCATCATCATCCATATCTTATCAACATACCAAATGATATAATTAATAGAATCTAATTTAGAAGTGATATATCATCAAAAGGATCAATCATGACCGGGCACGAATTTTGAGATAAAATAAAATTAGAAATTGCCAAAATAAAATTTAGGATCATCCAAACTCTAATTTCAATAAATTTATAGTAGAACTAAACGGCTCGAAAAGACAAATTTAATGACACCAAATTTGACTCAATCCGAGCCCAAATATGTCCAACTCGTAGACTCGATCAAAACCTCTTTGGAAGGAAATTGGATGAACAAACAGTTTCCAAATATGACATGCTTATAATTGAATCGAGCGAGTTGACCAGACAAATCCAACGAGTCCAAAATGGTTGAATTATGGCATCATTAAGGTACTCAAATATTCGATAAATGATCTATGATCAAAAGAATCGATATCAGTTGTTCATTCAAAACACTTACAACATGCACTTGATCTCATCCTTATTTATTAGAAATGTTACTCTCAAAATATTATAAATAGATTCATTATTCTTCGTTAAAAAGAGAAAGAAGGGGCTAAGAAGAACAAATAGAGAAGAAAAATAAAAAAGAGGAGGCATATATATATACTGCTATTTTGCTGCTTGAAGTTCCGCTCCATCTCTGTAAATCCATTTTGTTACCTTGTTTCAATGACATCTCCGGGCCGTGTTCTTTGGGTTAGGGCTAGGAAGTTTCAGTTTATAGTCAATTTGTGGGGCTCGTTGTGCCAAGTTTAGGTCTTCTCCAACCGAACGCTTAAGGCTCGTTTGCCGTCTGCCATTCGTCGCACTGTTCACCGACGATTTTTTTTTTTTTAAATTCAGAAAATTAGGTTAATAAGTGTAAGTTATTAAGTGTAGGATCTTTATTATTTATAATTAAAAATTAATAATTTATAAATGCATTATTTTAAAATTTTAAAATATTTTTAGATAATTACTTTTTTAATTAGGTTATTTATTTTAAATAATGTAAAGTAAGAAATGAAGATCGGTTGGAGATAAAACAAAATATATGATTAAAAATAAATATAAAATATAAAATGAGAAATAGTATACACAAAATATGATAATGAACAAAATAAATAACTATAAAGATAAGAACACCAACTTTATGTGGTTTGGTTAAGAATTATTTATATCCATAGTGAAGGAGGCAAAAATATTCACTATTAAAATATATGAAAGAGTAAAAAATAAGAGGAATATCAAAGCAAATATCAAATCCTCCTCATAGAAAACTAGCAAGGAGGAGGAGATCAAATCCGACTAAAACAAAGAGAGCAAGTTCCTTATGAAGGAAACTGTTAGGAAACACTTGAAGATCTCAAGCGAAACCTAACAATCTTGACAACAATAGCGAGAACGATTAATCAATACAAAGGAAAAACAAAAAAAAATAGTAGTTTTTATTGGAATAATCAAACTAACGGAAAGAAAATAACAATATACAATTGATCCACTATTCGAGAGGAGGATCTATCTCTTCCAAATCTCTAGACACCGCTAGAGCCCAAAAACCTAAACTTAAGAGTTCTCAACTTTCAGCCAAATTCAAGATGTCCTAACCCTAGGAAAACAAACTATTTAATAAATACAATCCAAAAGGAAATCTCTAAATAGTCCTACATTCAAATTTTCCTCCAAACTCCCTCAAAAATCTTTCCTAAACAGCTTTTCTGTAATCGGCAGCTCGTTTGGCAGGTACAGGAGAGGCAGAACTTCCGCCTCTATTCCGCCTGGGCCGGTCCCGTGTGGATCAGCTGGACTGGTCCAATGGATCGGTCTAACATAAACCTTATGAGAACCTAACAAGAAAATGTTAAAAGTAACTCTCATAATTACCAAAATCTATAATAGTTCTCCTTCTCCAAACATTACTCTTTTTCTCTCTTTCTGTCAGCCAACTGTTTGATTGCTATAAGAAAACCACTGGCTGCCAAGAAGATGAAGTTGCATCTTAGAAGATGATACCTTCGGTGTCTACTTATTGCTGAGAAAGGCAATGCCCCGACTAGTGACAACAACAACAACAACATCAAGCTTTTGTCCCGACTAGTGAAAGTATGAAAAATATAGAATCTATGCTAAGAATCACCAAAACTCCTTAACCTCCTCCTCACCCAAAGGGCATCAACAACTACTCAAATCAATCAAGTTCAAACATTGCCTCAACTTGAGAACAATGATCATCTTAATAAGCATGTCGACAGAATTATTCTTTGCGTGGTGGATCTTTTGAATTGGAATTGCACCACATTCAATGTTTTCTCTAATGAAGTGATATAAAACATTAATATACTTAGTTCTCTCAGGATATATCAAGTATTTGGCTAAGTGAATAACAATTTCACTTTCAAATAAAAAGAGTGAATAACAATTTAATTGTCACATAACATACTAGAAGAATATTTGTGTAAACCCAAGTCTTCAAAACCTCTCAACTAAATAGCTTATTTAATAACTTTAGCAAGTCTAATATACTTGATCTGTTTAGCGGATAAAGCAATTGTAGGTTGAAGACAACCCGCCCTTCCAACTAATGATGCACACAAAGTGATTAAAGATGTATCCAGTTTGAGTTATATTCATGTCAAGATTACTAATCTGATCAATTAAAAAAAAAATCCTATAATGAAATCATATCTATCCATGGTATATACCAATTTGTAACATGTAGCACATTTAATATAACTCAAAGTGCATTTAATCTTAATAAGCTCGATCAAGCTTGTCCATGTATTTGGTTATGACATTGACAAAATGTGAATTACAGACTTGTTATGATGAGGATATAATATTATAGTATATGAATTTCATAATATATCCATTATGATCATTCTATCAACTCATATTAGTATCGCAGCAGTTATATCAAATTGCTACAATTCTTACAATAATTGAAGACAACAGTTTTAACTTGATCTCATCAATCGATCATCTTTTTTACTGGACAGCACAACACAGCATTATACAGCACAATAAATGACAAAACTGCTAAACAGAAAGCTAAAAAGACTGATATTTCTGCTATCTTGCAGATACAATTTAGTTGCAGTATGAGTTTGCTTGACGGCATCGTTTTACTGAATAAATATTTCATTATTTCCTTTCCGCTCTGTCAGCTGCGTCCAGTAGTTGAAACAGGTTATGAAAATTTGTTGCTCGTCAGATTGCTATTGGAGATTCAAAAACCATTTGTTCGTAAATCTTCTGTAAGTACACTAAATTTAACATAGTGTTATCGTGACTCATTAGTATCTTTTCCTTTGATTCACACCATGAACCAGAAACTATTCTAAGAAAAAATATATATTTGCCCTGAAACTCTCACTTATTTTATGTTCAAGGTTGCAGAGGGACTAACTGTTGAAACTATTTTGGAGAAGTGGTCAGAATTGAAACCTGTCATTATGAAAGAATGGGATGAGGAGAGTAGAGAGTTGATCACTTTATTTGGAAATGTTCGTGATGAATGGATGGATAAGGATCTATCAGGTTGGATTGATGCTAACAGGTACTGCTTTAATGTTCATCCTTATGGTCTACAGTACAACAACAATATCAACATCATCAAGCCTTTATCCCACTACGTGGGGTTGGCTACATAAATCATTTTTCTCCATTACGTACTGTTAAAAGTCAAATTCTCATTTAAATCTAATAAAAAAATATCATTTCTAATATTTTCTATCCAAATCTTTTTAGGTCTACTTCTACCTTTTTTAACATAAGTCAAATCTAATACTACTATTTTCCTAACCGGGTTGTCATGATTATTCGACAAGTTTTATGCTGGATGTCGACTACCTAACACAACCCTCCACTTTTCTCATCCAAGACTTGGGACCTGCCAATGACAGTGTTACCTTCTGGTCTAAAGTATATAATATCCTGTTCTCTAAATTGCGTCTAGATATTAAATGAACCAAAAATCAAATAAAAAATCCCTATTTGACTCTAGTGGAGCAAGTATCTTAATATCGCTAATATAATTGCATTTCCTTTATGATTTACATAAAGTTGTCTTCAGATTTTATCCAGGAATAGCAGATGCCTTAAGATTTGCGAGCTCTGCAGTTTATATTGTCACAACAAAACAGGTATTTTGCCATCTTATCATAGACTTTTTCTTCTATCTTTACTACGATTTTGTCAAATCATGCCTGCAACTTGAATATGACTGCAGTTAGCATTTATTTATTAGAAAATATAAGAGCTGCTTTTCGCCTAGAAATCTGTAATGTTTGACATCACAAGTATAATATTTCATAATTTTATATGTGCAGAAAATTTTGTAAGATGAATTTATTGATTTACTGATACAAAATCCTGTGCTGCCTTAAAGAGTACATGATTCTAGCTTACTCTGCTTCTTCCAGAGCCGATTTGCTGACGCATTATTAAGGAAACTAGCAGGAGTAACTATTCCAGCTGAGAGAATTTATGGGTTGGGGACAGGGTTAGTTAATTAATTTGGGGTTGGATTTTGATCTTATATATTATGATATTTGTTCTTTCCTTTTCCTTTCAGCCCAAAGGTTGAGGTGTTAAAGAAGCTGCAAGCAATGCCAGAGCATCAGAGCTTAAAGCTTCAGTAAGCTCCGCAAACTTCTCCATGCAAATGTATGAGTTATTTTATAATTTGTTTTTGCAGCTAATTTTTAGGAAGTACTGTTGAACTGAATGAAATTCAACATCTATTCCTCATTTACTTCTCTTAGACAACATAGTTACCTTATATATTAACCGCATGATGGTGGAATGAAAATAAAATGTTATAAACTGAGAGTTAAACTGAACCATTTCTCTTAAATTAAAAATCCAATTTCTCTGATGAAACAAATGGCAATTCGGGGCATCTCCAACCGAAAAACTCATTTTCCACTCTAAAATGTAGTAAAACTTCAAAATGCCATAGTTCATCTCCAATATAACTGTATTTTTTTCTTCTTTCGCGTGCTTCCTGTGAAGGTAACAATCTCTCTCCTCTTTCGCGCACTTTTCTCCTCTTTCATACTCGTCTTCGGCAAATTCGGCAACCCACATTTTTTGGCATAGGGTGAACAGCCCAATATCAATATTGGCGTCGCACTGTTCACCTACCCAATTTTGACGTGAGATTTGGAGTTTGAAAGCAGCAAATGGCGGATGACATGCAATGGTATGCAATTTGGTTGGATATGATGTCAGTGCTCATTTTGATGCCAACTTTTTTTTATTCTAAAATCTGATCGTTAAAGTTATAAAAAGGAGGCGCCATGTTGAAGGACAAAATGATTCAAATACGTTAAATTGAGGGATCAATTTGTACAATAAAAATTTCCTAAGATCAAAATGAACACAGCTTTTGTCTCTGGGAACTGATTCGATCATTTTCTATTTCCACTAAATAATCTTGCTGAAAAACCTCCTTAGCTATTTGACATATTGATGGCAAATCTCAATCAATTTAAAGCTGATGGTTGTGCAAATCATCACAATATTCAAACCATCAATAGACTAACCTGCTTATGCTTTGAAAACTTACTACAATCTTACAAAACAATACCAGTCAAGTTCATTCTGCTTAGGGCTGCAAACGAACCGAGTCGAGTCGAGTATGCGAGTATTCATGTTGAGTTCGTTTATTATTAGCTTGTTCAAGTTCGGTTCATGTTTTATTCGAGCTTTATTGTTTGTGTTCATGTTTAATTCTTTTAATTTAAGGGTGTTCATGTTTGGTTCATGTTCGATTCATGTTTGGCTCGTTTAATGCTTATCGAGCTTTAAACAAACAAACATTAACTAGCTGTGTTCATGAACATATTTATTAAACAATCTATTGAACAAACAAATATTAAATTTGTTCATGAACATCTTAAACAAACAATCTAGCAAACATAAACAAATGTGAAATGTCTTTTGTTCAGAAAATTAAATTTATAATAAAAGTAGTTGTCTATTTAAAATGAAAATATAATTTAATCTATATGAATATATTCTTAAATGAAACTTACCTGTTGCATTTCAAGCTTAATGTCGAGCTTGTTCATGAACTTCAAATGATGTTGTTCGTGAACATAAATTAACCGACCACATTAGTGTTCAAGTTTGTTTATTTAAGGATCGAGTATTTAAAATGTTGTTCAAATTTGTTTGTTTAGTTAGTTAAACGATCACAATCGCGCTTTAATCGAACCGAGCATCGAGTAGCTCGTCAAACGCTTGGTTCGCTTGCAGCCCTAATTCTGCTAATATGCTTTCCTTTTTACTTAGTTTTGTAGAAGATCGTCTTACAACTCTAAAAAATGTCATTAAAGAGACGGCATTGGATGGATGGAACTTATATCTAGGTAATATTCTTTATCTTCCTCTTCTTTCCCACTTCCTTGCAACTGCCATTGATGACCTGCAAGCTTTTTTCACCAAATTTATTAATCTTCAAACAGGAAGATGGGGGTACAATACTGAGAAGGAGAGGGAAGAAGCAAAAAGCATCTCTCGAATTCAGCTGCTGGATCTTTCAGATTTCAGCAGCAAGTTGAAATAAGCTCTTAATTATTGAATTTAACAGTATATGGGTCTCAAGCAACTGTTTTTTTCCAAAAAATTAATAAAAATGTTATTTGTAATTGTTCATGGACAGTCGGATGAAAAATTATTATGTACGGAGACCGAGTACAAAACATCGTCCGGATATCAACCAGAATGCACCACGTTAGTGATGCCAAGCCGTAGTACCAAGCGAAAAGGTGATGAGGCAGATTCTAGTTAATTTGCGGACAACGTTTGGCATTCGCACATAATAATTAATTCAGACAGAGAGTTGGTTGCTTGTCGTTATTTTTAGCATTTTTTTTTTAATATGTTGTCAAGATTTAAATATAAAATTGGAATAATAACTTATAAATTTTTATCAACTAAGCTATTCAGCACTATTAGATGTTCTCTTTTGATTGTTTTCATTTGATGAATGTTTCATTAATATATACTTAAGGAAAATATTTAACAATATTTGGACATTTATGTTAACTGATTTTCATATATATATTTGAAAAAGATTGTATCATATGAAAAATATATATAATAATATTTTATTCAATATAATTACAATTCAAATATCAAAATATATTACACAGAATTCTTTTAGCATATTCAATTATGAAGAAAATCCAATCATAAAAGTTTTAAAAGAAAATTAAAAAAAAAAACTATAGCAGAAACATAACATTTTGTGAAAGAAGATATAAAAATATCTTCAACAATTCTCAATCCAGAACAAATGAGAGTTCTCTTACAACAAGCCTAGCTTTCCTAGATGGCAAAAAGGCCACATCTGGCTTCAAACCATCTGAAGAACAAAGGGGGATTAGCAGACTAACAATGGAAGTGAGAAGAAGTTTGAAAAATAGACAAACTATAGTTCATCATTTGAATGATTTGTTTCTTTCTGTGTGTTCAGCTTCTCAATAACTTGGTCGAGAGGAGGATCTCCAGGACTGCGAAGTAACTGCTCCCCTATCTTCATTTCATATGCCTCAGGCTGACTTAGAACAAACTCTTTGAACTAGCAGAAAGAAAGTATGAAAAAAAGAAAGAATGTTAAGTAGCCATATCAAGGAAATACTAATAATAACACTGCTTCACTATTGAGGGAAAAAAACTAGACCTATTTCTTCTAATGGAGTCTCCTGCATAATGTCTTCATATATTTGCTTTTCTCTTGAGGGAAAACTAGCTTATCATGATATAACATGAGACATATCATGGAATAAGGTTTGATTCTTGATATATTCTAGAAAAATTATCTTGATCGGCACGAATCTCGAGGCAAAACTCAAGCCGGAAACTTCAAAAATTAATTTTGGGAGCACCCGAACTCCGATTTCAACGAGCTTACAGTCAAACTGAGCGTCTCAGAATTATGAACCCAACGACACCAAATTCAACTCAATCCTTCGCCAAATGAGCCCAAATCAAGCACCCGAAGCGCTGTTGGAAGGTTCAAACCACAATTTGAGTTACCAAACGGTCTCCGATTTTAACGAGCTTATACTTGAATCGAACGGCTCGACGAGACGAATCCAACGAACCCAAGATCGAAGAAATCCAACATCATTAAGGCCTTCAAATGTCCAACAAATGGTGCGTGATCGAAGGGTTCAACATCAACCGTCCATTCGACCACTCCCTATTCGCCCCTGATCTCATACCTATTTACAAGTCATGTCACTCCAGAAAATCTATAAATAGAGCCCTCATTCTTCACAAAGGGGGGGGGGGGGAAGTGAAGAGAGAGAAGAAGAAGAGAAGAAGGAAGAAGCTCCTCGTCGACCACCGCCGGAGCTCTTCCCGCCGCCTGAAGACGCCAGAACTCTGCCGAATTTTCGGGAAACGCCGGGAATTTGTAAAACTTTGTAACTTTGTGAGAAGTTGATTGTAAACTGATCGTCTTGATTTGTAAGACGGATCAACCTTTGTACTTCAAACAAACACTAGTGGAACTTTACAACTGGGCGAGACCCCGTGATTTTTTCCCTTTTTGGGGTTTCCACGTAAAAATTATGGTGTTCATATTCTCTTTTCTGTTTGTGTGCTGAATGTTAAACCAATTCATTTTCCGCACACTAGTCGTTTGCATAGATAACGACTCACTATCACTGTGCTTAGTCGTTCCCTCTGGCAACGACTCAGGCAACGACTTAGTCGCTCCCTCTGGCAACGACTCAGTTGGTCTCACATGATGTCTGGCAAGGCGGCTACAACAACTACTTTAATCATTTAGCATTCCATTATAAAAGCTGTATTACCGTAGCATCTTAAGCTTAAGCAATACATGACAGCCATCTAAAATGATTGTCTTCTTCTTCCAGTTTTTATTCTTCTCTCTGGTTTTGCTTCACTGTTTCTGAAGTTCAACGCTCTTTCATGGTATCAGAGCGGGTTATTCTCTAACACCTTCGCTCGCCATTTAAAGTCGACTTCATGGCCAACACCGAAGCATCATCCACGGCAGCTGTGCCGATGATGCCCACCACCGCTTCCCCTGCACCCCCTACTGCACCGGTTATCCCACCACAGCTAAAATTCCTTATGTCAAATATCAAGTCTGTACTAAATGTACAACTTGTTGCCTCAAATTATCCCATCTGGCGATCCCAAGTTTTAAAAATCTTTGGCGCCAATGGCTACACCGGATACCTCGACGGTTCTATACGTCCGCCCCCCAAACACCTTTCAGCAGATTCCTTCTCAGTGAATCCCGAATATCTCTCCTGCATTTAATAGATCAAAACTTGGTTGCTGCTCTATTTTCCGCCATTTCTCAGCCGTTATTGCCATATGTGCTCAATCTCTCCACCTGCACGAACATTTGGCATACTCTGGAACATCGCCTGCAAGCCTCTACATGCTCTCGTCTACTCCAGCTCAAAAATGAACTACACCATCTTAAAATGCAGGATAAAACCATGTTTCAGTATCTGTCTGACATCAAGCAACGTGTGGATGCTATCGCCTCTGCTGGAGCGCCCATTGAGACTGAAGATGTCATCTTCTACACTCTCAATGGACTGCCTCAATCATATAATGCTTTCAAAACGGCTATCCAAACCAGAGCTGAGCCCATTGGATTGGATGAACTTTATGCACTTCTCTGTAGTGAAGAGGTTAACATCTCTTCCGATGATGCTACACCAGTTTACTGTGACAATATCTCCGCCATTGCGTTGGCAAACAACCCTGTTTTTCATGTGAGAACCAAACACATTGAAGTAGATTATCACTTCATCCGTGACTGCATTGCTGTGAAGCATCTGATTGAACACCACATCTCATCTCAAGACCAGCTCGCTGATATCTTTACTAAAACTCTGCCTGCTACACGATTCACAGCATTGAGGGACAAGTTAATCAATTCCTCCTGAATTGTTATCTTGCGGGGGGGTGTTAAACCAATTCATTTTCCGCACACTAGTCGTTTGCATAGATAACGACTCACTATCACTGTGCTTAGTCGTTCCCTCTGGCAACGACTCAGGCAACGGCTTAGTCGCTCTCTCTGGCAACAACTCAGTTGGTCTCACATGATGTCTGGCAAGGCGGCTACAGCAGCTACTTTAATCATTTAGCATTCCATTATAAAAGTTGTATTACTGTAGCATCTTAAGCTTAAGCAATACATGACAGCCATCTAAAATGACTGTCTTCTTCTTCCAGCTTTTATTCTTCTCTCTGGTTTTGCTTCACTGTTTCTGAAGTTCAACGCTCTTTCACTGAATACTAGTACAATGCTCGGACGTGAATTTACAAACACTACCGCCGCGTATATTCTAGCACGCAACAATTCTATTCATGGGGATTCTGTAAATATCACATTCCAAAAAGACAAAGTTCAAAACAATGGGGTCTTTTTCGTAGATTGGATGCAGTTGCTAATTCATGATCTGGCATGTACAGAATGAGAATTTCATTCTCCTTTCTACGAAAATTTTTATGAAAGAATTTCATTTGCTTCTCTTCCATGAAAGCTTCATTTTCCTCGAAAGTATCCTAATTTTTGACATAATTCTTATATATATATATATATATATATATATATATATATATACCAAATTTATAATACATATTGCTCAAATTTATAGCCCAACTAAGCCTAAGCTATTCAGCACTATTAGATGTTCTCTTTTGATTGTTTTCATTTGATGAATGTTTCATTAATATATACTTAAGGAAAATATTTAACAATATTTGGACATTTATGTTAACTGATTTTCATATATATATTTGAAAAAGATTGTATCATATGAAAAATATATATAATAATATTTTATTCAATATAATTACAATTCAAATATCAAAATATATTACACAGAATTCTTTTAGCATATTCAATTATGAAGAAAATCCAATCATAAAAGTTTTAAAAGAAAATTAAAAAAAAAAAATATAGCAGAAACATAACATTTTGTGAAAGAAGATATAAAAATATCTTCAGCAATTCTCAATCCAGAACAAATGAGAGTTCTCTTACAACAAGCCTTTCCTAGATGGCAAAAAGCCCACATCTGGCTTCAAACCATCTGAAGAACAAAGGGGGATTAGCAGACTAACAATGGAAGTAAGAAGAAATTTGAAAAATAGACAAACTATAGTTCATCATTTGAATGATTTGTTTCTTTCTCTCTGTTCAGCTTCTCAATAACTTGGTCAAGAGGAGGGTCTCCAGGTCTGCGAAGTACCTGCTCCCCTATCTTCATTTCATATGCCTCAGGCTGACTTAGAACAAACTCTTTGAACTAGCAGAAAGAAAGTATGAAAAAAAAAGAAAGAATGTTAGTATCCATATCAAGGAAATACTAATAACCCATAGAAGATATTATAGCAAGATAATAAGGTGGAGGGAAAGAAACTGGGACCTATTTCTTCTAATGGAGTCTCCTGCATAATGTCTTCATATATTTGCTTTTCTCTTGAGGGAAAAGTAGCTTATCATGATATAACATGAGACATATCATGGAATAAGGTTTGATTCAATTCATGGGGATTCTGTAAATATCACATTCCAAAAAGACAAAGTTCGAAACAATGGGTTTTTTTTCGTATATTGGATGCAGTTACTAATTCATGATCTAGCATGGACAGAATGAGAATTTCATTCTCGATTCTACGAGAATTTTTTTGAAAGCATTTTATTTGCTTCTCTTCTATGAAAGTTTCATTTTTCCAGAAAGTATACTAATTTTTGGCATAATTCTTATATATATATATGAACATGTCATTTATTTATTTATTGAACATGTTCGACATACATCAAACACGTTTGAAACATGACTCTAGCACACACCATACGTGTTAGGTGAGTGTTCTATCTTGCAAGTGTCAGACACTTCACTCTGCTATTATAAAATATCAATGCATCATAGCCGATGCAACAACACCTTCGAACATTGTTGAGAATGAAATTTTTTTGTTTCTTAATGTTTTGGGTCGAAAGCCACCCATCGCATGCCCGAACACCACTCCATTCATGGTGTATTTTGTTCAGGCTGCCATCCCAAAAGAAACATAAATTCATACCTTATAAACATTAAATGATCAAATTCATTATAATACTTGCATATATGAAAAAAACAATATATAAAGAAATTCAAATTGCAAAAAAAAAAGTAAACATTACTGCCAATTCCATGGGATAGAAATACCTCTTTTAAGTCTTGGCCCCTCTCCATTGTGAACATTATAGTATGCCGATCAACAGCCATGAACCTAGCCTCAACTGAACCAGTTTTGATGAGATTGCTCCATCTCATTGCAATCACAGGCACATCATCCTAGGTATTTAGAGATTGTCAGTACAAGCACAAGTGAAGCTGGTATTCTTATGAGTAAGATTCTTGGCAAAGTTATTAACCATGACGCAACATGCAAAAAAGAAGAAACATGAACAGAAAAATCATAAATAAAACTAGGGAAGGCCATCCCCTAAACACCTTCCCCATTTAGACAAGGCTTGTGAGTGAAAGGATTGGGTTGGAGTCAAGGGAATAACTGTTGGTGTTGCCTCGAATTTGGCTCGACCCTTCACTACACGAAAATGGGTGAATAGTGACAAAAATAATAGAAACAAAAAGAAAATGATCGCTAAAGATATCTTTGAATTTGGTTGCCTTGAATTTGGATATCATTTAATTTCTACAAAATGTATGTTGGAGTTGCCTTGAATTTGGTTCAACCCCTATTTCTTCATATCCTTGATCGTCGTACGCTTTGCAGATATATTGGGGTCCAAGGGGGCAGCGTCCCCTGGCGGGGTTTGACCTATAATTTTTGGAATTCAAATTAATAAATAAAATGATGAATTCTCTTTAAAACTTTTAGGTGGAGGGGGTGGAGGAGGCAATTGCCTAAAACTCTTGTAATAAAGACTAAAAAATGGATTAAGGGAGACAAATTATCTAAAGAATCACATAAAGAGTTTTTTTATTTTTTTAGGAGGGACATTTGGCCCCCTAAGCTGAAGGGGGTTCCGTGATAGGAAACACTTGGATTTCCAAGTGTTTCACACCAAAACCAAGAGGATCCAAAGGAAAAACTGCTGTCCACAGCAGAAAAACAGCCAACTGCACAAAAACCTGAGAGAAAACGTAGGAAAAAAATGGATTGAGAGAGACAAATTATCTAAAGAATCACATAATAAAGAATTTTTTTATTTTTTTAGGAGGGAGAATTGCCCCCCTAAGCTGAAGGGGGTTCCGCCCCTGGAGAGTGCCCAATGTGATACCTAACCCAATGAAAATGTAAAATTTGATGCCTCCCAAGGTAAACTCAGCATGGAATGGGGATGATATTGGAGATTTAGATTCCAAGCAACAAAATGAAATTTTTGTTATGGAGCCTAATTAATATCCTATCAGGAAATATTTTATGCAGACTCAGTCATGTGTAATTTCATTAAAGGTGTTTTGAGAATTTCACAGTATATTTCAGCTGTCATAATTTTTACAGAAAGCACACAAAACTTTTTTTGTTTCCCAATGTACAAAGTTTTATACCAAGTAAAAAATAAAAATCATTTTGAGGCAAACTGTGATATCTTCTACTTAGACTTCGTTTGGAACGACTATATTATTATTTCTTAAAACAGCTTTCTAGTATTTTGTATCAAAAAATTGCTTTAAGAAGCAGAAAAAAAGCCGTCCCAAACAAAACCTTAGTGAAGATGCATTTATCCATGCTTCTTTATCAGAGGAAAATCCACCTATCCCAATAACGAACTAGCCAGTGCCAACATAAACAAAGCACGTTTTCATGAAATGAAGAGATAAAAGTATAATTACTCAAATTGTGAACCAGACAAAGGCTTCAAAGAAATACCAACAGAGGAAGGAAAACATGTTATTTATTATAGATGTACATACAAATATCCAGAGCCCGCTCAAGCCTAGCCGGTTGAAGTTTTTAGCAAGCTCGCCTAGTTTGAGAAGGCTTCTCAGCAAGCAAGTGGCAAGCACTTCAGCAAGTCAACCACCCAGGCGGCTTACTTCCTAAAGCCGCGCTTTTATTGAGCAACTCATCTAAGTCTTCGTTTGGGACGGTTTTTTTATTGCTTCTTGAAGCATCATTTTAGTATAAAAATTAAAATTTTTTATTGAAAAATTGCTTCATGAAACATAAAAAAAAACGAAGCCCAAGTCGGTGACTTCTGACTTCATTGGGCGACTCGCCTAGGGCGGTTACTTCTTATAAAGACGGAAATCTCCCAAAGCATGCGAAGGATAAGTGGCAATCGACGGGAAGATTTTTTCTTGGGTTGTTCCTTGCGGAGGAGAAATGGGTGACCGTCCTATTTGTATGTTGTTATCAGTTTTACTATTTTGCTCTTCAGGTAGTTTTAGTTTAAATATGGGAGCATTGTATTGTTTTGATGAGGCAAGAAATAAACATTGAATTTTGTTTTCTACCTCCATTCTCCCCTCTCCCTCTCCCTCTCTCCCTATACATTCAAGCTTTCTCTTCTTCCAAGAAATCCCAACACTTTTACTTGTAATTGTTGCCCCAACCTACTCCTATATAAGGAGGGGTTGGCCATTCATAATCCTAAGGGCATCTCCAACCGAAACTTTCATTTTTCACTGCAAAATGCAGTAAAACCAAAAAGTGCCGTGATTCATCTCCAATGGAGCGTCATTTTGCCCCCTAACCATCGCTCGTTTCTTTCGCATCATTCTTAGGAAAGTTTGGTAGAGAGAAAAGAATGACTCAAGTGAACAGTGCGGCGTCTGTTCAACTGCGATCAAATGGCGGAGTAAATGACGTTCAATTGCTACGTTTGAGGGCCTCCATTTAATTGTTTACCGAACGGTTTGAGATGGTCTAAGGCATGGCCAGAGTTTATACTCCTCGTTCAAATGAAGAAAACTTCACTACATTGAAGTTCCAAAAACCTCCTCATCTTGTGGTAAATGTGAATACGATAAATCTTCTCCTAATTGATCACCTATAAGTTTATTACTTAAGCTTTAAAACCTCGATCAAGAAATAATAATAATAATTAACAGCACAAAAGCCCAGAACTTGGAATGTTACAAAAATCCCCAAAACACCAATAAACTAAAAATATCTAAAAAAATCCAACTTTCTCCAAGAAATCCTAAAAACCCATCGCAATCGTCACTAAGAGAAGAAAGAATCTCAAACCGGAAACCACAAGAAGAAGAATTTCGAACGAACCCTGGAGCGAGCGGCGCCAGGTCGAAGTTTAACGAAGCCGTAGGCAGGGCCCGTGTGTCGCTTCATCATCTCAGTCTGGATCTCGGCGGGATTCATCTTGGAGAAGTCCGGAGGCGGCAGAAGGTCCTCCGAGCGAGTCTTCTTCTGCCCCCATTTCTTCCATTCCTCGTCTTCTTCGTCGTCCAAAACGTCGGAAAGATCGTCAGGGATGCTAACTCTTCTCTTCCCCGCCGCCGCTCCCAAGATGAGAAGGGGAAGGACGAAGCAGAGGAGGAGAAGGAATAAAACGCGACGGTATGGAGACTGGCTTTTCCAGCTTTCCATTTGGTCCGACGATTCAGTCGCCATCGTTAGTTTATTATTATTAGGCAAATTTATTTTATATTTATTTATAAAATATTTAAAATTATATAAATAAATATAAAATTTTTAGTATTTGCCATACAAATAAATGAAATTTCAACAATAAGTATGTAAAATTATTGGGTCAATACATTTATAAAATATATGAAAATTGAGCAAACTTATTTATAAATTATTATTATATTTAGTTTTAATAAATTTATTTTTTAATTTTAGAAGTGGAAAATTATTTTTAAATTAATTTCTTTATGAAATAGAAATTTAATTTTTTTTATTAAATTTCAGAATTTTTATAATTGTAATTGGAATCAATTTAGAAGTCTGATAAAAACCTAAGTATAGGCTTGTGATGCGGAGCATCCTAGTTTATATGTGACCTCGAGGAGTAACTTACCATTTTATTCCTAATATCTGTTAGAATGTGGAATCTCCACTATCTTAGTACTATAGTTAGTTACTTAGTACATCTTTCAGCTTTTTAGTTTTATGTCATTTACAATATATGGAGCGTGAGAGACTTATAACCTGCAGGGCGTCTCTTGGAGAAGGCAGTTTTTGATATTATCTCTCAATACAGAACTTTGTTCTCTATTTTTGCTTGCTTGTTTCTCTGTGTTTCCATCTTCTTGCAGGTATCTACATCATAATTTGGTATCAGAGCAAGGATGACTGAGGGCAGCAAACGGTTGGCCATCGGTGAAGATCGCAGCCTTGAAGCCTTGTGGGTTGAACATGCCAACTTGGCGAGAACAACAGAAGTTCTATCTGCCGATGTCAATCGTTTCTTTGGCGAAATGCGTCGAGAACTCCGGTTGATTCAAGCACGTCTGGACAGGAACCAAACCGCTCGGATGCTACCGCCGGCAACCACACCGGCAACGAGGCGTGGGTTCGTCGCAGACAGGGAATGACTGCCGAATAACTTAGCTCCAAAAGTTTCAGAATCTGAAGAAGAAGAACTGGACATTTCTAATACCTTGGAGGTCTCCGACTCGGAAGAGGAACCAGGAACGGTGCGAAGACGACGTCCATGGCCCAGAGACAAAAATCACAGTGAGTTTTGCGTCAAACTTGATATACCATTTTTTGATGGTAAATTGCACATTGAAGATTATTTAGATTGGGAAAGAGCAGTCGAAACTTTCTTCGAGTATATGGAGATTGATCCTGAAAAACAAGTGAAATATGTGGCGTGTAAGCTCAAAGGGGGTGCCAGTGCGTGGTGGCAACAAGTTATCCAATCAAGGAGACGTGAAGGGAAGGGTATTGTCCGCAATTGGCTTCGAATGAAAAAATTATTGCGTGGACACTTTTTACCTATTGATTACGAGCAAATGTTGTATGTGCAATATCAACACTTCTCCCAAGGATCGAAAACTATGAATGATTATACGGAGGAATTTTATAGACTCAATGCTAGAAATAATTTAAATGAGACGACAAATCAAATTGTGGCGAGATACATTGGCGGATTGAAAGATGCAATCCAAGATAAATTAGATTAAATACAATTTGGTCGTTATCCCAAGCCGTGAACTACGCACTTAAGGCCGAAATGCAAATGCCCAGACACAGCAGCAATTGGTCACACAGAAGAAGCTCGGAGCAATTTACCGAAGGAAGTAAACAGCAATCCTATGGTTCGGTCTCTGGTCGCTAAGCCAATGTCACCGGCTGCAGCAAATCATTCTCCTAGCATAGGGCAAAGAGCAGCTGATCCTAGGAACTATCAAAGAAATAAGGCTCCATTAAAAGACAACCCTTATACCAAGCCGGCAAATATCAAGTGCTTTAGATGTTTCCAACAGGGTCACAAATCCAATGAGTGTCCGACTCGACCTCAGTTACAACTGTTAGAAGTCGAAGATGAAGAGGGAGATGACAGTGCAGTGGGTGGTCAAGAAGAAGATCTCGAAGATGTAGCAGGAGATGAAGGGGAGGTCGTTGTTTGTGTGTTACAAAGGTTGTTGTTAGCTCCGCGGCAGCCGACAGAGTCACAGCGAAATGCTTTGTTTAAAACAAAGTGCACTATCAAGGGAAAGGTTTGTGATATGCTCATTGATAGCGGATGCACGAAGAATGTCATCTCGCGTGTTGTGGTACAAGCTTTACAATTAAAAACATCAAAAAATTTGCACTATCAAGTGAATTGAGCATCCTAGTTTATATGTGAAAATTTGCATTTTCCATTGGCCGTCACTATGCTAGCGAAGTTCTTTGTGATGTGGTCGAAATGGATGTGTGTCACTTAATTTTGGGAAGGCCATGGCAATTTGATGTTGGGGCCAATTATGATGGCCGGGCAAATACTTATTCCTTTGAATGGAAAGGAAAAATTACTGCCTCGAGTGAACGAGCAGCAAGTCAAAACTGCTTTGTTTGCGGTATCGGGATCAGCATTAGTCAATACTTGGCGTGAGTCTACATGCATTATGGCTTTAATAGTCACAGAACAGAACCGTCCAAACCAGGAAGAGTTTGTATGTGCTGAGATTAAATCATTATTACAGCAATTCTCTGATCTTTGCCCATCTGAACTTCCATCGGAACTATCTCCCATGAGAGCAATTCAGCACCAGATTGAGCTTGCACCAGGAGCTACCTTGCCAAACATGCCTCACTACAAAATGAGTCCCAACGAGCATAAAATCTTGCATCAAATTGTTGATGAGCTGTTAGAGAAACAATTGATCCAATCAAGTCCTAGTCCATGTGCAGTGCCGACGCTCCTGGTCCCAAAAAAGGACGGCAGTTGGAGGATGTGCATAAATAGTCGGTCCATAAATAAAATTACTGTCAAATTCCGTTTTCCAATGTCGAGGATGGAATACATGCTTGACAAGTTGTCGGGAGCCAACATTTTTTCTAAGCTGGATCTATGGAACGGATATCATCAAATCCGAATTCGTCCGGGCGACGAATGGAAAACTGTATTCAAAACACGCCAAGGTTTGTATGAGTGGAAAGTAATGCCATTTGGCTTATGTAACGCTCCCGCAACTTTTATGCGCTTGACGAACGAGGTATTGAAGCCTTATTTAAACAAATGATGTGTGGTATACTTTGACGATATTTTAGTATTCATCGCTTTGATGGAGGATTATCGGCAGCATCTCTTGAGCATTTTTACTGTTTTGAGACAGAACAAGCTATTTATAAATTTGTCTAAGTGTGAAATTGCCACCAAGCAGGTTTCGTTCCTTGGCTTTATAATATCAGCGGAGGGGGTGAGCTTGGATCCGCGGAAAGTTATTGCTATTAAGGAATGGCCAACTCCTCGTTCTCTGTTTGACATCCGGAGTTTTCATGGGCTAGCTAATTTTTATCGACGCTTCATCAAAGGGTTCAGTATTATCATGGCTCCCATTACTGACATATTGAAACAGGCTCAATTCACTTGGTCGGAGGAGCAACAAGGAAGTTTTGAAGCCATCAAAGTTGCATTATCTATTGTGCCAGTTTTAGTTCTACCTGACTTTGACAAACCATTTTCCGTCGATACGGATGCCTCCACCGTGGGAATGGGTGCGGTGTTATCTCAAGACAACAAGCCAGTTGAGTTTCTCAGCGAAAAAACTTTGCCCGTCAAGACAAAAATGGACAGTGTATGAACAGGAGTTGTACTCCGTCATTAGAGCTTTGAAGCAATGGGAGCACTATTTATTACATCGGGATTTTGTCTTATGCAGTGACCATAAAGCTCTTCAATACATAAACACTCGAAAAAATATTAACCGGATGCACGCTCGTTGGATTATTTTCTTGCATAAATTTACTTTTGTGTTAAAACACAAAAGCGAAACACAAAATCGTGTCGTCGATGCCTTGAGTAGAAGTGCTGCTCTTATTACCCAACTTCAAACCGAGCTAACGGGCTTAGAATGCCTAAAGGAATTATATGCCACGGATGAGTATTTCCAAAAAATTTGGCACTAATGCTTGAGCAGCAACCGTTGGCTGATTACTCGGTATGCCATGGGTTTTTATTCAAAGGCAATTTATTGTGTATTCCGGACAGCTCCCGGAGGCAGAGAATTATCAAAGAAACCCATTCTGGAGGTTTAGCGGCACACCTGGGCAGAGATAATACTATCTCCCAACTCCAACGTCAATTTTTTTGGCCTCATTTGAGAAAAGATGTAATCAAGTTTGTTGAGAGGTGCTCGGTTTGCCAGAGCTATAATGGAGGCGGACAGAACACGGGGTTGTATCAACCGTTGTCGGTGCCGGTGCCGGATTCAATTTGGGAAGACTTAAGCTTAGAATTCGTGTTGGGATTACCACGATCAAGCAGAGGCAATGACTCCATAATGGTAGTTGTGGACCGCTTCTCTGAAATGGCACACTTCGTAGCTTGTAAAAAGACATTCGATGCTCTCAACATTGCAAGGCTTTTTTTTAAGGAAATTGTTCGGCTGCACGGAATTCCTAGAAGCCTTACGTCAGATCACGATGTCAAGTTTATTAGCCACTTTTGGAGGGAACTATGGAAGCGGTTGAACACTCAAATTCAATTGAGTTCGTCGTACCATTCGCAAACGGACGGACAGACGAAAGTGGTAAATCGCTCACTTGGAAACCTATTATGCTGCATAGTACAGGATCATCCCAAGCTGTGGGATGATTTGCTCGGCCAAGCAGAGTTTACATTCAATTCGATGCCGAATCGATCAACCAGTATGTGCCCATTCAGTATTGTTTATACTAAAATGCCGAATACGATTCTTGATATTGCAGTGATTCCGAAATGCAAGAGCAAAGCCGCATCTGTACTAGCTGACCAATACACAGAAATTTTATCTGATGTGCGAATGAAGCTGCAAGCTTCAAATGATAAGTACAAGCTTGATGCAGATAGCCATAGACGGGAGAAGCTATTCAATCTCGGTGATCTGGTTTTTGTTCGCCTTCGCAAGGAACGGCTTCCCGCCGGCGGATATTCTAAACTTGGCAAGCGGAAATGGGGTCCCTTCCCCATTAGTAAGAAGATAAACGACAATGCATATGTTGTCGATTTACCGGAGGAGTTCAATACTTCACATACTTTCAATGTTGCTGATATTTATGTATATATACCACCGGATGATAGCAACACACGTCTGGATCCAGCAAGTCCAGACAATTTTCTTAGCGGGGGCGAATGATGCGAAGCATCCTAGTTTATATGTGACCTGGAGGAGTAACTTACCATTTTATTCTAGTTAGAATGTGGAATCTTCACTACCTTAGTACTATAGTTAGTTACTTAGTACACCTTTCAGCTTTTTAGCTTTATGCCATTTACAGTATAGGGAGCGTGAGAGACTTATAACCCGCAGGAGGTCTCTTGGAGAAGGCAGTTTTTGATATTATCTCTCAATACAAAACTTGGTTCTCTGTTTTTGCTTGCTTGTTTCTATGTGTTTCCATCTTCTTGCAGGTATCTACATCAGCTTGTTACAAGAAGATAATTAAAATAAGCACATGGTGATATGTAAGAAAAAAATTATTCATAATATTAGAAAATAGTGCTATCGAATACATAATTTTTAAAGGTGTTTCATGCAAAATTGTCCCGATAATTGAAAATATTAACCCAAATTAACTTTGTGAAAATTAAAAAATAATAACCTAGAAGGTAAACATCTAAATAGATAATGTGGAAAATGCATCATGAAATCTAAATAGGAAGCCATCATAAAATAAATGTATTCATTTTATTTATTCATTCATACATAATGTAATTGTTTATAATAAGAAAAAATGATTATGTAATAAAAATTCAAGCTTATTAAAGACATATAAACATTTATGTATATTTGTTTTACATTTATTTAAACTACTCAATAAAACAAGGAATCTCAAAAAAAAAATCTTATAAGCACAAAATACATTTATTTTAAATAAAATATTTTTTTTTTTTATTTTGAGAAAATTGAATAAGATTATAATTGAGTATAATTAATAAATAATCAAATGCTATCAAAAATATAATTAAGCTCGATCCATACACTAAAATAATTAATCTAGTGTAGATAATTCTATATGTATATTATATTGAATTAGATATATTATTAGTGCCTATTTTAAATCATAAATTTTTGTTAAGCATTGATGAAAGTTAAACTTGCATGCATGTTAAAAAAATCATGACAGATAGAGAAAAAAAAAACCTGAAATTTATATGTAGATGTTGATGATATTGTCTTATAATTTATAATTTTCATTTCATTATTAAAAATTATTATACAATTAGAATGGAGTTATGATAAATCTGTATTTTATAAATTTTTATTAAAACCTGAAAATGAAATATACAAAACTAAACAATTCTTCATTTGCTCAACAAAATTTACTGTGCACGAATTTTAAAGCATTGGCATTATAAGGTGATGAATGACCTCATGACCAACCTTCTTCTGACCATGCACAGTACCACATCTCCAAAATGTTACCAAGAACTTTCCAAAATGCCAAAAACAAGACAAGAACAAATAAACTCAGCCCAGAATTCAAACTTTCCAACATTTACTTTACCATATATTTGAACAAGAGCAGGTTCACAAAGATGGGAGATTTAACACAGTAGAGATTTAAACATCTTGATGAAAAACATATAAACAAAATAACAAACATGAAGCTTCATTTTTCACCACAACATATATGTTATTTATGACTGATACTTGCAACTTTATAGATAATAATTCACATAAACATTACTCCAGTGTTCTTGTCCTCAGACTGGACTGAACTTCAGGGAGAGGAGCTTTTAAAAATTTCCTCAGGTGCTTAAGCTGCCAAGCTCTTGGATGCAATCTCATAAACGTTCTCTGATAAGCCATTAGCAGACATTATCTTCTCCAGTTGTGCCTGCAATTCATGTTAAACATGTCATTTGATCAAATAAAAAGTACTAATAGCTGACCAGATAAGAAATTGCATAATAGTTAACAATGGCCCTTTTAGGCAAGAACAGGTGGCTTTATGCAAAAGCTTCAATGATTTCTCTTCTTTTTTAAGTTTATGGTAGTCACAACCTGATAAGGTTTGCTTGTAATGATAAAAAAGTTGTTTAAGATCATTGCCCAATAAGTTTTAAAGCCAAATTGATTATAAGATCGAGTAACTTAGTTTTGACTCATTAAAACTCATATCACTAATCCCTGTTTTCTATTCGGAAGCCAAGTAGTGAATGTTCTAGAAGATGAATATAATAATTTAGATGAATTAGAGTTTGTTATGAAATTTAGGCATCATTTGGGATAACTTTCTTAGCAAAAATTAAAATGTTTGTGCTAGAAAACTGTTTTAAGAAGCAATAAGAAAGCCTTCCCAAACAAATACTTAATTTGCAACACCTCAATCTGTTCCCGAGTCTAAATTGGATGCCTTTGTCGGAGACAGCTTGAAGGAAGAGGAAATCCAGGAATGAGGAACTAATTGATTGTCATGAGAGTTTTATGCTGGTATCTAAATTTTCTTTTGATTTACATGTAATCGATTGAATTCGGTTGGGAGTTTAGCAATATAAATATGGAAGGTCTTCATTTAGCATTTTATGTATGGTTTTATGCTTTTTTTTTTTTTTCCTCCGATGAAAATTAATCCCCCAAATAAATATGGGAATTGAGTTTGAAAGAAGCAAGTTCATGCAAAACAAACATCAATGAAATTCACTTTTGAAACTTCCGTTCAACAACTTTCAATCACTCTAGCTTTTAAAAGGCAGTTAAGCTTGTTCGAAGACATGAATTGCAAGATTAGTAAATGAAATTTCAATTCAGACTAAGATAAGCTTCAACTAAAATTGGCTTCGAAAACTCTTACAGATTAGGGGTGCAGTAATGATATTTACCTTAGCCAGAGCTTGCCTGCCCTCATCATAGCGCCTCCACCTTGAGAAGGCTGACACCATGCGGGATGCCACCTAAGTTCAAAAGAAGCAAGGAAAAAATCAGAAGCAGTCTTTATCTATAATGCCATAAATATTCTATGGAAATATCCAATAGTTTGCAAACAAAAATTCACCTGAGGGTTCAATTTATCCAGTTGCAACACAATGTTACCCAAAAATTTGTAACCTGATCCATCTTTTGCATGAAAATTCACAGGAGATCCACAAAATCCACCTATTAAAGAGTAAACCTAAGGTCGAAAATAAGAAAAACAGATCCAATTATGTCAGATTTGAATCAAAGAGACTAATTGAATGTTGTGCCAGTAAAATGATTAGATTTGAGCATATAATAGACGGAAGGACATCTTATGACCTTGTTCGGATTTCGAAGGTCAAAGGCTGGATGACTCAACAAGTTCTGAACATTATCCACATTTCCAGGGATGTCTGACAAAGCTTGAAGAGCAAACCATTTGTTCACTACCTGATAATACGAGTAAGAAGTGTAACAGATCTAGTTCTTTATGAATGTTTAATTATTTTGAAGAGGGAAAGTAAGACAAAAACACAATGCAAACATGCTAAGGGAGAGAGGAATGAAGAAATGTTCTACTTATCAATAGGCCACAGGAAAATCTTACCAAGAAATCATGAGACCACTTGTTATAAAAATCAGCAAGAACATCATCACGGACTTGACCAGGATTCTTAGCTATAGCTGCCAAAGCTGCAAACTGTTCGGTCATGTTTGTGGCAGTATTATATTCATGGACTAAAAGATTGGTGAGCTCCGGATCATTCAATGTTGCCAGGTAGGCTGTACAAGGAAAATGGATGAAGTGTGACCAAGTTTAATATCCTTCATATATATGCTTTATATAATAGCCTTAGGCTTCGTTTGGGACGGCTTTCTTACTGCTTCCTAAAACAACTTTTTAGTACAAAAATTAAAAATTTTGTATTGAAAAGATGCTTTAAGAAGCAATAAGAAAGTCGTCCAAAACGAAGCCTTAACTATATAATGCGAATGAGCAATACCAAGAGCAGTGTTCTTTAAAGCACGTCGAGACATATTCTCATGGTTGAAAACGTAAGCCTCTGAGCTTTTGTTGTTTATGACCTGTTGAAAAATATAGTTCTAGTTCAAACCATCAAATTGAAAAGGTTTAATAAGCCCAGAGTTCTTAGTTTTTCAGAATCCAAATTAGCAACGCTGACCGTTCAAGCGGACATGACCCATATTATAAGCTCAAAGGATAAAATAATTGCCAATAATATGCTAAAATGATATGTACAAATGTGGGATTTATGTTCCATGCAAGTTCTAAAATTTCATTATGAGTACCATAGAAGACGAGTATTAAAATATAGAACAAAAGATGAAAAATGGAGGGGAGAAGTTGAAATGCAACGAGTCATCATAAAGCTAATTATCAAGTGCGGTATGACCTCAATGAATACAAAATTAACTTGAATGAAAATAGAAATATGATAATCAAATGTGAAGGGAAGTATTTATCACTCCAGTTTTAAAAGGCACCAATAATGCAAAAGAATATGCAGCTACAAAAAAGGAACATAACTCTACTGCTTTTTATTCCACGTTCTATTCAATAAAATTAAAGCTTTGTTTGGGACGGCTTTCTTCCCGCTTCTTAAAATAGCTTTCGAGTACAAAAATTATTCAAAAGCTGTTTTAAGAAGCAATAAAAAAGCCGTCCTAACCGAAGCCTAAATCAACCTTTACTTCTTAATCGCAAGCCAACACATTGACCATTATCAAGAAGTTTTTATGCGGGTAAGAAGTGAAAATGAGGAGCTGACGTTGCGTAAGTTCCTGAAAAGCATTTTATAAGGTGCAACAATGCTGTATAAAATTAAGATACTCTTAGGCATCGTTCATTTTGCCATTGCTTCTTTTGCTGGCTTATTCCTTAAGAAAGACACGTTTTTGGTTGTATAAACAGAAAAGAAGATATGCATGTTGCTGTCTGGGGCAGAAAAGAAGAATTGCATGTTGTCTGGGGTTACTCTACTAAGCCAAAATAGTATTAGTCTTAGGCTTCGTTTGGTTTTTCCTCTCCTTTTGTAAAAAATATTTTTAGAAACAATGTTTAAGGGAATGAAGTTTTCTAACAGAGAAGCATATATCAAAAAGCTTTTCAAAATAATAGAAAAATAAAGTTCCCTAAAAAGCATTTCTATAGAAGCATCTCATCCAAACAACGACCAAAGAATAATTTCTCCGTTTCTAAACAGAAAAGAAAAAAAAAATCCCGAAACAAACGAGGCCTTAGGCAAATAGTATCGTTGAACAATGATATTTTTCATATATCAATTAATACTATTATTAAATCAATCAAAAGACAGTTCTTTAATAAAATTAATATATTACTAAATTAGACATAAAGCAACATAACATCCAACATTTCAAAAACATTATAGATGAAATATCCAATATAGAAGGAATAATATAAACGAAAACAAATAAAATGGAATATAATATATAAATTAAAACGTTTGAAAAAATTACATACTAAGAATTTAGTAAATAAACAAATATAGTGTTAAAAAAAAAAAAATACAGGCTACCCCTTCATTAACACGATGGTTATTTATTAATGCATCAACAAAACTGAAACAATAGTAAAGCAGCATTCTTTCATTGCATATTCTAGTAGATATCACAATGGTATTATAGGTTCCATAATAATCAGTTGACCGAAACTGAGTTGAAGATAAAAAAACTCACAGTTGACAAAAACTCTGCTTTTAGATGAAGTGCAAGCTGTTTTGTAATAAAAGAGCGAACAGCATGAACAGCATCAGGATCTGCAACTTCCATCAAATCCATAATTTCCCCTTCACCGGGTAAAGTAATTGCCCTTGAAACAAATTCCTAATTCAGGAAAATATCTTAAGTGGTAAGTTTGACAGAGCAATTTACAACAAGTCAAACAGAGAAAGAATTAGCAAGACTATCAAATAAATACTTTATCCAAACTAGAATCGCATAGTATGCTCCTGATTCCATCCATAAACTTTGGATTCAGAACCAAAGATTTATTCTGTTGTAGATCAGCTACAAGACTAAGCATCAATTTCCTTGCCAATATCTGGCCGGCTTCCCACCTGAAATATGAATACAAATGATAAATAAATAAAGTTGGAGTTATGAACTACAACTGTTCAATAAAAGTGTAGGTTGAAACTATGAGACATTTTTTCATAAATACCTGTTGAACTCATCAGAGTCATTTGCAAGTAGGAAAAATTGGTCGCTATCTGTAAGATCTGAATCAAGACGAATAGGAGCGCTGTAACCACGAAGAAGAGAAGGTATTGGCCTCTCAAATATATCAGAGAATATGAACTCTTCTTCCTTCTGCGAGATGAAGATAGAGACGTGAGAAAATGATTGCTAAGTTATCCATGCAGATGGTGGGGATTCACCACCAACATTTATCTATTTGCAAGCAAGAAAAATTGAAAAAATAAGCGCATTTTGCTCTTATTGATCTGAAGTTGGTCAACTAAATTTTCAAGTGTCCTAATTTTAGGAGCATTAAGGAACTAGACACAGCAGGCCATAGCAACACTATAAGAGCCCTACGACTCAGTTTTATGCATCTTGGAAATGCATAGTTATTGTAATTAGAAAAAGTAACATTAATAAGCAGGCGTATGGCCTATATTATTGTAGGCAGTACGCACAACTAACCTTTATGACTCTTAGCACAGTTGTGAAGACTGGTTGGCCATTGCTGGAAACTGATTGTAGCAATCCATCATGATAAACAGTGGAGAGAGGTAAGTCCATCCCATTTGAATCCAGAAGTCCTACGGCAACAGGTATAAACATAGGTTCTTTCACAGGTTGGCCAGGTGTAGCTGGAACTTCTTGGCTGGCAATGAACACAAGATGGTTAGCTCTGCAGTTCCATGAAATATATTAGAATGACTAGGCAGTGCAAATCAATGCATAGTAGTTAGACCCCAACCAGCCTACTCTAATTGAGATCTCCTCAAGAATTTCACAAATCCACTCAATAACAACAAAGCATAACGATAAGAATTTTGTTAGACCAGTCCAGCCGGTCCATACTGGACTAGCTCATGAAACGAAGGCGGAACTCTTCCGCCTCTTGCAGGTGCCGCGTGAGCCGCCGAAGCAAACGATGCATTTTAGGAAGGATTTTTGAGGGATTTGATAGGGGAATTTGAATGTAGGAACTGTTTAGGGATTTCCTTTTGATTTGTATGCATTAAATATTTTGTTTTCCTAGTGTTAGGGCATCTTGAATTTGGCTGATTTTGGGATCTCTTAAGTTTAGATTTTGGGCTATAGATTCGTCTAGAGATTGATCCTCCTCTCGAATAGAGGATCACTTGTATCTTGTTGTTTTTCTTCCTATCTATTTGATTCTAGCAATAAAATTACTGTTTTATGGGTTTCATTGGAGTTTGGAAGAGTTTTCTGGCTGTTTTTGTCTTTCTTGCTAGGATTAACTTGAATTCTACAAGTGTTTCATATCAAATTTCCATCCCTTGAGAGATGAGGATTCAAACCATGCCAACAAAATTTGAAAAAATTAAACTTAAACTAAAAGTTGAGTCAATAAGCCCTCAATTTGTAGATTAGTGGTAATGCATAACAAATGCATGTTACCTAAACTTCAAAGAATAAGTTCTGGCATCAGGATTGTAAGATGATGAGACTCTAACTTGAGGAGTGCCTGCTTGTGAGTACCTGAATATTGTATATTCAGTTAGATGATTGTCAGAGACATAAAATTAATAAGCATCAGAATTTGGTGCAATCACCATATACCATAATAAGAAATTTGAAAAATCTGCATCATTTGCATCTCTCATGGAGGCAAAAAATTCTTCACAAGTAACCGCTTGGCCATCATGCCTTTCAAAATAAAGATCCATGCCCTGTTAATTGGAAGGAAAAAAAAAATTAAATTTCAAATTTCACAATGCAAGTATCTTATAGTACTTTAGTCTCGTTAATTAGATATAATAATGAAAACCTTGTCCATCAATGTCAATAATGAGTATTACAAATATGCTCATGCAATCAACAATATAGATGATGGATTCTTAAGTTGAAGCACAAAATCTTATCTAACCATCTAAAATACAAGAGTGGTCTAATTACTATGAAAAAATCCTTGCAGAAGGGGATTTTTAACAAAGGAAATCCATTCTTACTTTTCTGAAGCCAGAACTCCCAAGCAAAGTTTTGTACATTCTAACAACTTCGGCGCCCTGTCATCAAGAACATAAGCTTAGATCGACTCTAAAAACAGAAGCCCTTTTCCGAAATATGGAGGTTAATAAAAGCTGCTAGACTAATTCTAACCTTCTCATACACCTGCGAGCGGGGCATCATACCAGCCAAGCATCACAATGTACCGAACGTTTATTATAACAAAAATGCTTCAATAAGATGTCATCATAAACTTAATAAAGGAAAAAAATGAGGCAAAAAAGTACCGTGACTGTCATATGCAGTACCATAGGGCATGCAAAAACACGAGCCATCCAAGTTCAAAAAGGAATGAAAGTGACAAAAATCATTAGGGTGCAAATATAGCTTGTTGAGCACAATTAAAAGAATGAACACAATACTTACCAGTATAAAAATTGTCCATCTGTCAGAAAAAAGTAAAAAAACAAGTGCATCATCAGGTCCAACATCGTTTAAAAGAAGAACTTCAAACAAAACGAAACTCAAAAAAATAATTCCTGGGATTTTTGAAATGAGTACCTTTATATAAGAATGAGGACGAACAGGATGAGCCATAGGACCAGCATCCTGTCAAATATAAAATACATTACAAACATTATAGGTTGGTATTTTACCAGTAATTAAAACAAAAACTCAGTTATTTAGATCAGAGGAAAAAGGATATAATAGAGTGGGAACAGATCCAAATGCTAAAATTAATGCCATAAATCTAGCAACACACCTGCACATTTTAATATTTAGCAAGAGCAAATTCATTCCATCAAGTAAATAAATAATAGAATCAAGAAAGCACCCATTCAATTCACAGGGAGATAAAAATTTTATAATTAGGTTTTATAGAATAATTTCGAAAAATACAAATTATTCTCTTATCAAATGCACGGAATTACTTTTTAGAGATAAAACAAAACAATTATTTATATTCTCAATAAAAAAATTAAATATATGAGAGGATTTCATTTTTTGAGAGAGAACTCTCAACATATATTAGATTTAAATCAAATATAATTTTTCTTTTAACAGTTGAATAATTAAATAAGAGAAAATGTTATCTAGGTTCTTTTAATTTACCTTAATTGATTATAAACCAAACAATCCTTAAATGCTAATTGTTATGAGTATTGACAAACTTTTGATAATAATGATAACAAGATGGTAAATAACCAAAGAATATTTAAAATTAAAATTAATCTGATATATTTATTTATTTATGTTATTTAGCATTTATGATTATCATAGAAAAAGTTACAAATTTTATTACAATGAAAGAGAAACCATCCAATTTGAAACTTTAGATGATTTTTTATTTTTTAAGAGGAAGATAACTCTTTTAAAATGGAGCTCACTCTTTACATTAGGATTTTAAAAATATAGATCTTTCTCCCATTAGGTAGCCTCATGCAATGCTTGTGAGAAGTAAAATTATTATTATTTTAAATTTAAAATAATAATTAACGTTTATCCTATCATCCATTATATGAAATTAATTAATTAATTTCAGAGAATACTTTCTTTTGTTGTGGCTTAGGATATAATACAAGCAAGAAACCCCATGATGCAGAGGCTAAAAAAATATATCCTTAACCATAATATATGCCCCTGCAGTGATCTTGTGGAGTAATAGTTCAATAAGGTATTCGAGATACTTTTATGGTAAATCTTGATATACATCTCATTCATATAGAACCCATAATGCAGAAGTTTTAAAAATATTATGCCTCTTCTTTTGCATTTTGTTCAATTGTTTCTCTTTTTCTTCTTAAGAAGATGAAATGATATTATAAAGATGAAATAATACCATTTGAAAATGGAGGACGCCAATCCACTTTTTTCATTTTCACTGTCATCTACTCTCTTTTACTATTTATATATATACAAAGTATTAAATGTATATATGGTGTTTTTTTAATCAAAAGGCAATTATATCAAGGGAGAAAAATTTTACAAAGACTTTAATAAAGATTTTTTCAACTTTTATCACACTCTATTAAAAAAGACTTGAAAAGACTTCATTAATTCCACCACACCTATTCTTAGGCTCTATTTTCAATTTTTTGATGAGATGTTTCAGCTTTTAAAATTATTAACATCAAAAAAGAGATAACGCTATTTCAATTGGAGCCATCTCAAACCCTATCGGCTTTTTAATTTCCACTCTCATCTACATTCTTTTACCATGCATATATATTAAATGTAAACATGAGAAATTCAAGTCGTACTTTTGATATAAAAATCAAATATGTCAATAAAAGGACAAAATTTTAAAAGATTATATTAATAATCTCTTCAAGTTCTAATATTACTTTTTTAAAAATGATGTGAAAATACTTTATTAGTTCACCAATATCTGGAGTGTTCATTAGCTCAAGTTTAAAATTCTAGAATTAGATCATTTTTTACTTCTGTTTCTAAATTTCTAAATTTCAAAAATAGGAGAAAGCACTACTTCAAATGGAAAATTCTCATTGCCAATCAATTTTTTTATTCTCTCTCATCTATTTTCCTTTTATAACTCTGGTATTGGATTGACGTTGGTTGAGCCTTGTACTTTAATCAATGAATCTAGGAAGCAATTCAGACCAATCCAACAACAAAGCTTTGAAAGATTGTTCGGAAAACCACACACCAGATTTCACTAAACTAGGTAGCTTTTGCATTCCATAGAGAATATACACACCGAATAGTAATACCAACCTGGGGAAATTGGTAGCTCCGCAGTCTCGATACATCAGCTATTCGCTTGACAGTGCGGCTACCCATGTCAGATGAAAACTCCTGCAACGTCATGAGGTCTATGACTTGAAGCATCCAACTTGTGAAACAACATACAAATGAATAGCCAAGAACATGAAGAGCTTATAACCTGATCCCTGAAGACGGTGAGCCCTTCTTTAAGACTCAACTGGAACCAATCTCGGCATGTCACTCTGGATAAAAAAAATTAATTTTGAAAGGATACTTTAGGGCTTTGCATATGGGGACCCAAACTAACTTGAACATGCAAGCATAGTCTTTTATGTACAAACATAATTCAAATTTTAAATACAGAAATAAAATTTCAAGAACATTTTCTCCAAATAGCAAATCAGTAATGTCATGCGCCAATACTAGCATTCAGGCAAAAATATATATTTACTCAACAATAAGAAAATAAAATAGAAAAAAAAGTGAGATTTAAACAAATCATTATCAAGATGTCGAAGTCAAGAAGAAGATACCTGTTGCCAGTCCAGTTGTGGAAATACTGCATATAAAGATGAACAGATCAAGAAATTAACCATATGAGATTGAGATAACACAGATAAAATTGATAGAGAAGGGTTACCTCATGACCAATTACACCCAAAATTGCAGCATAGTCGGCATCAGTAGCGGTTTCAGGAGATGCCAAAACAAGCTTGGAATTGAAAATCTATGATGTACATTTTTATGGATTCAAACAAGCCATTCAAAAGAGAACAAGAATAACTGAACCAGAAAAATTCAAAATTAAAATAGCTTAGAGGCACACTAAACTTACATTAAGGCTCTTGTTCTCCATGGCACCCCTGCAAATATAAAGATAAATTCCGTTAAGGAAAACATATGCCATTGAATAATTGTTAGAATAATCAATCATCAATGAAAGAAATGGCAAGGGCATGTCATCCAAACATATAAAGGTACATGCAGACAAACAGGCATCCTCTATCAATCCTTCTAAATAAAAAACGAGAAGGTAAAGCGAACATTTTCTGTCCATTTTTTGCCCCCAGTCATTTCCCTTAATTAAAGGTTCAGTTTTAACAGAAGAAAAAATAAAAGAAAAATGCTTAGAATGGAGGCTTAATTTTTCAATCATAAATCTAACCATATTTTGCCGGAATTTAGATGCAAATTTCTCTAAGAAAATGGCTATTGGCTCTTTAGATTTAGCCCACATAGGCGTGTTAAAATACATTTCATTGAAGCTAAATGCCTAAAATGTAAGGCACAAAATATGGAAATGACGTGTGTGGGATTCCACTTATCTGCTGAAATAATCAAATATGGTATGGATTTCTAAAAGTAATAGCAATATTAGAGCTTGCCCTTGGGGTGTTTAATCAGATGAGCGTCCAGAATCTTATTGCTTATGTAATTGTGCTATAAAAGCACGCACATATGAATATAATTAACTTCTGAAATTGGGATTTAATTTTGATCGAGGATTGTGGGTACTGTACTGTTTAACCATTTGAATGACAAGTTTAAGGCAATTCAAGATGATTAAATCCTTCTAATGATCATTAACAAGATAAATGACGTAGAGAATAAGGACCTGAATCACGCTATCATCATTCAGCTTGGTTTAACACCATTGGTATGGGAGAAGGCAATTCTGTTTCAAGCTTATGTACGAAAAGCATCTCTCAAAGGTTTGGCACCTAATGTTTGCTCTTGAAGGTAAATGACAACATTTTTATGGATATTGCATATGTTTTATCAAACGGTTGGCAGGAGATTTAAAAAAGAAGTAATAGGACATGAGGTAGATGAACTTGTTGATTGAGAACTCGATGAATAATTGTTCTTTAATTTGCACATAAGAGAAAAATATTTGTTTATTTAAAAAAGAAGTAATGGATTTGGTAATATTTGATTTTCCCATAAACCCTTCGAAAACAGTAGTCATATTTTCTCCATATGCAAGATTTTCACTACATTCTTTTCCGAGGAATAATATATGGAAAAAATGCGCAATTGCAAAACATTTAATTTAAAAAAGAAAGCATACAAAAAAATGCTTAAAAAATTAACAATTGAACAGAGCTAATATATGTTTAACATACATGTTAAAATCAGGAACAGCCACGATATTGAACAAATCTAGATCATATTCACGGCCAAAAACCTGTTAGAATGTAGAAAACATTTTAATCTTCAATCAAAATTTATTTGCTTCTAGAACTCTAACAAATACATAAAGAAACAAAATCACTCACTTCCTCATCCCATTTCATAGCCGCTTTAAGAGAATACATTGCATGGGCTGTCTTTGGGACATCGTGTGATGGTGTCCAGATTCTCAAGGACACGGTTCTTCCAGATTGGGTCACAAATGTATCATCTCTGCTTTCTAATTGTCCAGCAACCAGTGCAAATAAGTAACACGGCTTTTTGAACGGATCTTCCCAGACTACATAATGCCTCCCACCCTTCAGATTTATGAGAAATTCTATTACATGGAAAGTCCACATTTTCCCAAAAATACAATGTAAAAGCACCTACATAGAACAGTCAAGTGTAACATAATATGAAACGTACCTCAAGGCCCCCTTGCTCGATCAGGTTTCCATTAGATAGCAATACGGGATACAGGCTTTTATCTGCTTCAATTCTACAGGTATACCTTGCCATTATATCAGGACGATCCTATTAATGCAATAACATCAACAATAACTGCCCTTAGACTTAATAAAATGAATTGCGAAGTAAAAAATAAGGGATTTTTTTTTTTTGCATGAATTGGTGAAGATAAAACACTTCAGAAGCACCAGACACCTAGTAATCCAACCTGATAGAAAGTGATTTTCCGAAACCCTTCAGCCTCGCATTGTGTGCAGAAGTTGTCAGTAGATTTGTAAAGTCCCTTCAAACATGGAAAGAAAATATAGCAAATAAGGACAATTAAACAGAAAAGAAAAGGAAATCCAACTATTTATTTAAAAAACTTTACCTCTAATGATGTATTGCTTTGAGGGTAGATCTCCGTATCAATTTCCAGAACGAAAGTGGAAGTGGGTGGGGACGTCAATGTCAGATGCCGCGAGTCCAAATGATAATCTTCTTTCTAAAACATCATAAGGAAACAAATGGAATTATTCTCTCTTACAAATGAAAACATAGCGTACTGAGTAACTTGAAGAGCTCATCATAGCAAAACAGTAAAGGTTCCAAGCCTGAAACCCAAATTTAAGGGGCCCTGTGCTATGGAATAGTCCCGATTTAAGAAAGGTTAGTTAGAAAGGATGTTTTCCTTAATGGATGACCAAAGTCAGAAAAGTCTGAATCATTAAATTATATCAGCAGACTACTTTGACAATGACAGCTTTTCCAGATTCAGATTAGCAACTATACAACTTATATATTTCTTGAAAAAGAAGCAGCTGCTGCCAATGATATCTTCATGGAAGACAACTGTAGGGTGATGTGGATTTAAGTTCGACCTATTGGAAGTCATACAAAACACTGAAAGGAAATCACTTGATTTTTACTGCATTGATACAAAAAAGAATTATGAGACTTCAAGCAAGTATAACTCACTTTCGCTGCTAAAACTTTGAGGAAAAACCTAAAGATAAATTTTATTTCTGCTGCAATAACTGGAAAAGCTGTATTGCACTTCTGTCCAAAGTCCAAACTAGGGGTGTAAGTTTGCGAGCGGGGGGGAGCCGGCTCGAGCTCGACTCATTTATAGGCTCACGAGCCAAGCTTATCGAGCTCAGGCAACGAGCTCGAGCTCCAGTTCGAGCTTGAGCTCAAGAGCCGGCTCGAATAAATATTAATATTTTTAAAATAATTTTATTTTATTTGTTAAATTTAAATATTTAAAAATTTTAAGAAAAACCACCTAAATTTTATTTAAATGTTAAACATTTCATCTTTTTTATAAATTTTGACTAAGTTTTAAAAATCCCGCTTAAGTTTTAAAAATCCCGCCTAAATTTTGAAATTCCCGCCCATGGCTCGCGAGCCGGCTCGAGCTCGTTTACAATGAGAAGAGCTCGCTTTCCAACTAATGAGCCAAGCTCACTAAGGGCCAAAACTCGACTCGACTCGACATGTTTACACCCCTAGTCCAAACTTCCAAAGTGCCTAAAGCCCCATCCACGCATTCCAACATATGTTTGACCTTTTCTCAGCAAGCAGAACATTATACTCGTCACCAATATCAACAAACTCTTAACAATACTCCCCAAAATCTTGATCAGAGCCTTCAAAATCATTAATTTAAAACATATTTGACTAAAACATTTTTTTAGCACATGATCACGTGCATGCCACAAAGATGATTAGCAACCCCAAGAATGAGGGTCAACCTGGTATTTTAAATCAAAAAGGTGCTTTTCTGTATGTGGCAGGTTATTGATTTGTCAAGATCTATCATCCTAGGTTGGCAGTTCAATTCGTTCCACCAAAGGGTGCACATGATATTGAAACTTGGTGAGAGGAAGAAAAGGGAGAATTCAATAGTGTTGTTTCTCAAATTATTTTCAATGGAATTTCTGAAAGGTTTTAATAATCAAGACTCGTGAGACAGAGTGCCACAGACATGGAGAAGTCTGCAAAAAAACAGAGTATTCATATGGTCAACACCAACATCTTTTGGATGTGAATTACATAAAAGTTGTTCATATGTAGCTTTGTATAGTTATGGGGTAAGCAGCTGCTAATATCTAAAGTCCATAATGCATCCACTTTTAGTAGGACAGAATACTGCAAATATTGCCTAAAATAAGTTGAGCGGCATTATGCTAAAAGCCTGAAAGGTGAAGAAGTGGCCAAAAAAGAATACCTTCAATTCCTTCCCATCAACTTTGATGGATAGAAGCTTAATGTCAACACCATCAAGTACCAAAGGAACAGATGCGCCTGAAACCATCAAAGCAATCTTTCAGAAAACTTGAAGAGTTTAATTAGAGTTAGCGGATAAATCAAATCCATCTGTATTCAGGCAGGGGTGCAAGAAAAGAATATGGTTGAATTACTATAAAATTGAAAAGTCAAAAAAAAAAAAACACTTTCCTTCAGTTCTTGGATACACAGAAATTTTTGAATAGACGAGTGTCTTGTCTTCACCAAGTAGGAATTTCAAATCCACCTGAAGTATCAGTAAATACATCAGAATATTCTGCATGTCATCTTCTAGGGGCAAAACTCTGCAAACAAGTGAACTTGTTGCAAAACTGGAAATTTGGAAATAAAAATAGAAACAGTGGCTCTATAACGTATAACTACAGAGAAAACAATAGTGGAGAATAAACATGAAATCATATTAACAGAGGAAGCGATAAATGTAATATGCAATCAAACCTAATCATCTTGGAGCCTCACATGAAAAACAGTACGCCATCTTGTAGTTGCAGTCAATGCACAAAATTAACATAACTGATAGATGTTAATGACCAAAAAGAGTGCTTTCCTGGAATAGAGCAATGTGAAAGGAAGCCCTACAAAGCCGCCAAAAAGAGTGCTTTCCTGGTCAAGAACATTTCTCCATCCTCAACTAAGTCTCATCCCTTTCAATGCTCTAACTTCTCAATAGGAACCCCTCTCCTTCATTCTCACAACCATTGGCCCACCCTCCCACCAGTAATTGCTTGAGAAATTCATCCATTTCTCTGTTGTAACACATTACATTTTTCTATTAGAACTCTATGTTTTCTTCTTCTTGACTGATTTTTGTTTCACTGTTTTCTTCTTTTGATTGCCTCAAAATTGTAGTTCCTTGACAAATTTTTTTGGAGAATAAGATATAAAAATGATTTCTTAGCATGAATCATGATTCCTTCCCTTAAACCGCTAATGATATTCAATAACATTTCTGCAATTTTTCTTTGGAGAAATGAGAAGCAATGATTATTTTTTAATTAAATGAATGTGTGACGGCATCCATTCCTCCAAATTGCTTTTGCTTGAAATGAAAGCATCTCTGTTTCTTCCTTGCCACACTAATAACTTGCTTCAACTGGTGTGGTTATTAATGGTTTGCACTGCTTCTGCTTGCGCAATGTTTTAGTTCCTGATCTTCCTGGAATGATTTTGCCATTTTTACTTCCTCCAATTTGCCTTAATTTCCCATCATCATCCCATCAAAAATTTTGGGAAAGATAAGAGGAGATAATGAATTTTTTAAACAAGCATCTGTTGTTTCTATATTTGTTGTTCTACCTTGTTAGCTCTATTAAACCTGACTTATTTTTTGGTTTGTTTTGGTTTAAAACATTCATGAGTATATTTGTTTCATTTTTCATTGTTTTATCATTTTACACTTATGGCTTTCTTATGTTGCTATTGATTGTCTCCCTCACGGCTCTACAAGGCCCTAGTTTGAGTTTGGTCCCATTGCTCAAGTTTCACAATGATGTTGGTTTATCACTTTGCTGCCTACCCGTTGGAGTGCTTTGTGCTAATTCTATCGCAGAATTTGCGAATTGTTCTCATTACAAGGTTAGTATGTCTTTATGGGTTTAAAAACCCTAGATTAAGGCAAAAATGATACAATTATCATGAAGTTGTGCATGATAAACTTGTCCAATAATTGTTACGGCATTCGAGATAGCATTTTATATAAACTAATACAACCATATATAAAGGAATAACAAGATGAATTTAGTTTAGTTTAGGGTTAGGGTTCTCCATTTCTCCTAACTAGCTTAATACAATTTCTGCATATTTATTACATATTATATCATTTTATTGATTGTTTTATAATTATAACATATTTTTTTGTTCTGATGTCTAGCCATTTAAGCAAGCAAAGAGCTTGCATTCTGCATTTGTTTGAGCTATTTCTTATTCATTAAAGAAATAGAAAAGCATCAAACCTCGTCTAAACTTTACCTTCCAAACTTTGTCGTGTCACTAGCTTTGAAAAGGCAGTTAGCAGTCACAGGTGTCAATCATAAAAAGCACTAATAATGCTAAAATGTAAATAACAATAACCAACAGCACTGTACTGAGCATGTAGCAATAGAAGAGTAATGACTGTAAACAAATATCTATATCACAAAATGGAACATAAACCGCTCTGTGCCAACAGAGGATTCTTGTACACATGCTTCTAAAGCCACCCGATTAGCCAAACATTCATAGGAAAAGAAAATAGAGGCACAGTATAAATGAGTTGAGTATGATACCGTATCAAAATAATAGTCAGGCATCTTATAGTCCTTCAAAAATATTTCTTTAGGGGCGACCATCTTCAATTCTTCACTCTTTGCAGGAAGTGGCTGTGTAGCTACTGAACAAACAAACCTTCTACTGGCTACACTCTGGAACAAAAATAATCATTCACTTAAAAAACACACCAAACAAATAATATCATTCCTGCTGAAGGAAAACACAAAGTGAAATACAACAAGAAATTTACAATGAAATGGGTGAGAATAATATATTGCAGTGTTCAGCTGCCTATGGACGAGGGAACAGATCTAGAAGATATAAATGGTAATTACATTGCAAGCGCATGCTATAAAAGAATATCCCAATTTTTCAAAAACTAATAAAATATCCCATAATCCATGTTGAATGAAATAGAATGAAGCCGCAGCAAATGATGAGAGGCCTTTTTCGCATATGAGGAAACAAAAGCAGATATTATGGTTTTAGTAACACAGTCTATATCTATATATACTGATTCTTAGAGGGAAAAAGTTTCCATAAAATTAACAAGAAGATATTCTCAAATTTTATATATGAAATTTGAAACTATGATACAAGAATTCAATCTATTGTTTTCAATTTAAAAAAATTAAAGGAATACCAGAATATGGGAAGTGGGCAGCTGTTTAATAATGGTAAGAACGTGGGTTATTATTATAGGGAGAGACGCAAAATTGAATGCTTCAAGAAGGAATTATGCAACGCTGTATTTAAAAATCCATTTTCCTTTGGTTTCTGTTGAGATATTTAGTTTCATTCCTTAGACATGGATAATAAAAATTTATTGGGACCTGCATGCAAGTCTAATTGTGGTAATGGTTTAACAACACATCCATGTTAAGTTATATCAACCAGGAAAATAAGTTCCTAATAAATTTAGAAAATAAAAAAGCAAAAACTAAATCCAATGCCTTCGCATATTCAATTGACAAAAAAAATGAGAACAATTTATTTCTGCGGTCCTTTTATATCTCTGACGTTGTGCAATTGAGCTCAACTATCTTTGATCAATGGGTATGTAATGTGGAGTATTATTAGCTCGTCTGACAGCACACCTGCACTTCCCCTATTCCGTTTTACTCCACTAATACTTTTACAGCTTTATTCCTTTTTCTATTAAAAATACTTATTATCCACGTTTGGTCGTATTGTTAGTCATAGTATCATATAGGAGGTATTTTAAGGGGTGCTAAGTTATGGTATAGAAATTCGGAAAGATACTGAATAAAATACTTCTTTTTGCCTTTTGTTTATTATTTATGTTCATTTTTACTGCTAAATTTGCATTTCCCTACTAGCTACCACGTTAGGTTGGTATCAAAGCTTGGAGGCCGAAAAGTACGGCAAACGGTAGTAAGCATGCGACTATCAACGATGATCGAAGCCAAGATGACTTGAGGGCGGCGCACTCGGGAATATTGTCGCAAGTGAATGAGCTCAATTCCGAGCTTTTCCGTTTCTCTATCAAATTGACCAAGAGTACAAACCCTTAAAACCGGAATCGGTGTATATGCTACAGTCCGAGTAATAGTGCTGGCAACCACACTGGTTATGCAAAGATATAATATAACCAAAAAACACTTGAGACGAAAGATGGCGATTCTAGAGGCCGCCACACTAAGACCGAGTAATTCACGACTTTGCTTGAAGAAGACTGGGATAAGTTTGTAGCATCGAAAAAACATTATAAAAAGCTTGTATATAGTCATAAACAATGCAAAGATTTTGAACCTAGTGGTCTTGTTATAGTTCAACTTTGAAAAGAAGGGTTTATACAGGGTAAATACTAAAAATCAAGCAGCCAAAAAATTGGACCCGCACCAATACTAAAGAGAATTAGTGATAATGCTTACACCGTATGCGAGCTCTTATGAAGCTGGTGAGATCTAATGCAGAGCATTATTAACTTGCGGGACAACACGATTCCACTTCCCCTATTTTGTTTTTCCCCAATAATACTTTTACAGTTTTATTCACTTTTATATTAAAAAGGCTTGTTATCCACTTTTTTTTATTACTTTTCGTATCATATAGGAGGTATCCCAGAGAAGGAGTACATAAGTAATGGGATATAAATTTGGGAAGATGCCGAATAGGCGAATAAAATACTACTTTCACTCTCTGGTTTAATATTTATGTTCATTTTTACTACTAAATTTGCATTTCTCTGCTAGCTACCACATCCGAATGTTGTCCCAAAAAAACCTTAGGCCTTTTGTTGGTTTAATGCTTGCCACCAAATGGTATTTTGCTAAGTTCGTTTGACTTTATCTTTCTATTATGTTTTTATAGAAATTTGTTCAGGCTCATTGTTGTTTAAAAACTAAAGTGATGCTTATGGTTTATTTAAAGCGACTAAGGATAATAGTTTCAAGCCAGATTCATGCCTAATGCTAGAGCTTTTGTAACATTTTTTTTTTTTCGGAAAAAAAAAAGAATAAGAGAACCTTATTTTCCTGAATTAGAGGCACAGGATAAGTAGGGGGGTGAGGGTCAATACCCATTCTACTTAAACAATACATAAAAACATATCTAGTAAGATGTTGAGTACATAAATTCATTAAAATGGAAACAAAAGTTTAATATGCAATGCAAATAAGTAAGAAAATAAGGGGAAAATAATACACTATGTCATTCAAAAAGATGGTTTCCAATTTAAGAATAAACATCCATTGTAAACATTCCTACCGTATCATTGCACATTGCAACTTTACATATCAACACATGCAACCATACAAACTATAGGTAGAGAAAAGACCATTAATTAAAGAATTAAGAACACATCATTCATAATGACTATATGAAGTTTTCAATAGCTTACTGATGGAAAAGAAAATATCGTTCTCCTCCTATGCACACCCTACAATAGAAAAGAGAGAAATAAGATAGAAGAATTCCGTTAGGGAGAAGCTCAAAAGGAAGAACATCATCATTAAAAAAAAAAAGAAAATAACATCAAGAAACCTTATTATGCAAAGAGACTTGACAAAGTGATAAGAAGTTGATGGGAGTTTCTCCATCTTACCTCTTCGGTAAGGTGACAAATATTTCTGAAAATCTTTTTCTCTTGATATCTTAAAGTACAATGATGCTGTCTATCCCAAGCCTATACAGAGTGGTAGACAGGAATCAAAGTGATAAAAATTTCTACAATAATTGAACATAGCAGTGCAAAGAACAGCATGGAGAGTAAAAACAGAACACCATAGTTTAAGATATTCTGATCCAATTGCCACACTTAAGTAGGATTAAAGAATGCAGCATCATTACCTAATGCTCTGAATAACAGCTAACAATATAAACATAATGAAAGCAAATAATATCTAAATAAAATTTCAGTCAACAAAAAAGATAGGATTTTCTACGTTCTTCAAAATCACACAAGTATAGAGAAATAAACGCACCTCATAAGGATTAAGACAAACGTGCACAAAAAACATACCATATAATACACTAAGAGCATATAGAAAAATGGAGGCATAAGCGGTACACATCTGTAAAACCTTTACATAACTACATCTATATATTTTTCAAAGTCAGGAATCATGGCATTTGTCCGCATATAAACACTCTATTTAAACGAGTAAAAATCAACACAATAACAGTGAAAACTGAAGCAAAATCATAAATTCACACAGAAACTAAAAATACTCCGGACTACTCAAGCCAAATAGTGTTCTAATGACTGCAACTAAAACAACATAAAAATGGAACTAAGATGGGCAAAGTGCAGACCAAAACCGCAAATCCATAGAATTCAAATTGTAAAATTGAAATAGAGCTCAAAAAATAAAAACAAAGATTCGGAAATGGCATATATGGGGTTAGTCCAAAAGTAAAAGGCTCAGCGAGAAAGACAAATCGGCAAACCAAAAAACGGGGATCGGGTAATCACATTAAATGACGACAGCAATCTCAAAAAACCCCTCTTCGCCAAACTTGAACCTTTGTTGGGAAGAATCAGTCGAGCCATTCAGCCAATACCGATCCCTCCAACCTCTGAAAGAAGCTCAAACCACCTCTAAATTTCGGCAGCGCCAAAGCAAGTAAACATGAAATCGGAAGAAACGGCCACAAGCAAAGGAAAACTTAACCCTATATTGAGAGAAAGATAAGGTCTTTTACGGAAAAATGTGGATAAATCGGATGATGGACCAGAAAACTCTCATATTATTGAAAAAATCATCAAATAAAGGAAGAAAAAGCATTCATTTTTATATTAAGAATAGGTAATTCAATTGGAAAACAAGAACAGCATGGATCAAATTCGAGTTCTATTCTATCTACCTTGTGATCGTGCCAAGGTACAAAAGAAGAATTGGACCACCCTCACTGAAGCACCGGAGAATGGAACCATCTTCCGAGGTTTTTAAATTGTCGATAAAGCATTTATTACACTTTTTTAAAATTACATTGTTGCCCCGTTAATTAAATTATATTAACGGAAATATCCTCGCCGTACGATCGGGGAGGAAAATCTATCCATTCTCTTATTCCGTAGAACATAGATTGTCTTCATTCTTTCGCAATATTTGCGTATAAGTTTGACAATTTAAGTTTTTTTATGAATAATTAAATTTGAACACAATTAGCTCAAAAACACTGGATATAAATTTATGAAAAATTGTTTAATTTTTTAAATAAAATATCTAATTAAAAGTATTAAATAATATATTTTAAATTGAAACAATATTATATTTTGAGACTAAAATAATCATATAGAAATAGCTAAGGAACTATTTTGAAATTGATTTTTTTTATTAATATACAAATATTTTTTAAAATAAACTTTTAAATATGTATTTATTTAATTAATATATTTTTAAAATAATTTAATATAAGAGTACTTTATTTATTATTATCCTCTTTTTTTTTCTCAAATTATATTAAATACTTAGGTTTTATTTGGGATAGCTTTTGATTGCTTTCTAAAGTAGTTTTTTAGTTTTAAAAAAAAAAATTTTTGAACCATAAATTTTGTTACGAGAAATTTGCTTAAAAAAATTGCCCCAAAGGAAACATTAATTTTTTTTTGACAAGTTAAACTGCAAGGACTTTCCATCTATCAACCGATGAGCCACACTACTCGATCCCTAAATACTCCGGCTTCATTTGAGACAGCTTTCTTTCTGCTTTCTAAAACAATATTTTAGTACAAATTTATTTAGTTCAAAAAAAATTTATACTAAAAAGAAAATTTAAAAAATAATAAAAAAGTTGTCTAAAATGAAAATCTTAATCATATGAAATTCTTATTTTATTTTTTAAAAATTTTAACTCAATTTGGGGCAACGGCTACAAACCAACTTTATTTATTTTTTAAATATTAATAAATTAAAAAATGATTAAGCTATAATTTTTTGGGGGTAAATTAAGCTATAAATGGAAAAGCATAACTTTTTTTTTAATAATTAATGCTTCGCGATTGGCGTATTTAGTAATATTTTCTTCGTCGTAGCCACATACGGCAAGTTGCTTGGGCTATACGGCTATATATATAACCTTTTCTAATTACTAAAAAATATATAAAAACTTTGCTAATTACTTGCTCTATAATAGAATTTAATGCTAGTCAAGCTTGTATGCCATTTGTTTAACATTTTTAATAGGTCAAAATAAATAAATAAAAGCTTTAAACACTAAATAAATTGTAAAAAATAAAATAAAAATATTGATATTAGTATTTCAATAAAAGCATCTCAAAAATCTTATTTATTTATTAAAGGGGATTAGGGTTTAGGGTATATATAAACATATGATAATTATGTTGTATAAATAAATATAAAATTTAGTGATTGGATATATAAATATAAGATAATTATGTGGTATATATGTCAATTTTAAAAAAATTAATAAAGGCTAATAGGCTATGGTGTTCCTTAATCTTTTCTATAAAATGCCAATAAGCGTCTATTCAATCAAATTCTAAGATGCATAGGACGAAAAAGAGGCACCCACCGCTATTTGTCCGGGTGGTGAAGAGCCGACTAGGCAAAGCCTAGGTCTCTCGTTCGAATCCCTTGGCAAGCAATGAAAGGCTTAAGTGTTGGCCCGTGTAAATTGGTGTGGATTGCATGCTAGGTCGACCTGGTTTTCACTAGCCTAAAGACAGTACTTCCTCGTCACAAAAAAAGAAAAAGTCTATTTTTATTTATTCCCTGATATTATGAATGATTCCGAACATATTAAAGTTATATGGATATGTATGTGGTTTATAATTAGCCATGACTCGAAATGGCCAAAATTTGCTGGTTTTTTTAGAGGACGGATTTATTTATTTTACTTTAAAAATTTTAAAAAACAAAATCATATGCCTTTGTTTTACAATCATCCAAATAATTCCAAACAATTCAAATACATTCCATTTATATTATAAAAATATATAAGATATAGCTAAATCTTTACTCTAAATTCAAATATTTGACTAATTAAATTATAAAAATAATTTGAAGAATTTAAATTAAAAAAATATATTAGATGTTACTGTTAGACAGGTCAATAGGATCGGTCCAACCTGTCCAAACGGGGCCAACCCAAGTTGAACAGAGGCGGAAGTTCTACCTCTCATGTACATGTTGAACGATCCGCCCACTTCAACAGAGTTATTTAGGAAATATTTTTGAGGGAGTTATGAGGAAAATTTGAATGCATAGAATGCTTAGGAATTTCCTTTTGTATTGTATACATTAAATAATTTATTTTTCTATGATTTATGGCATCTTGAATTTGGCTGAAATTTGAGACCTCTTAGGTTTAGATTTATGGGCTATAATGGCGTCTAGAGATTTGGGAGAGATAGATCCTCCTCTCGAATAGATGATCAATTATATCTTGTTATTTTCTTTCCGTTAGTTGATTATTCCAATAAAAAATTACAAATTTTTCGGTGTTTCCTTCGGATTGGTTCATTGTTCTCGTTGTTTTTGTCAAGATCATTAGGTTTTCCTCGAGATCTTCAAGTATTTCCTAACAGTTACATTTTTCTTTATTTTGGAGATCCCATGACATCTTCTACTGACTTAGCTTGGAAGAATTTTACGTTCTAAAAATACATGCAAATATAGAAAAGGTGGAGAGAGAGAGAGAGAGAGAGAGAGTAAAAGCGGCTAATTGAGTTAATAAAAAAAAATGGTGGATCTGGAAGGAAGATTTTCCTGAAGGTGTTTTTTAGCATATCTAGAACATAAAGAGAAGAAATCAATCACTCCACTCAACTTTCTTGAAGCAAATTGCCTTCAACTCCTCTTACAAAACTAATCATTGAAGAATGAAAGCCCAATATACCATTATAATCATTTTATTGGCATGAGAGAAGCGTTTTTAAGCTTAATCAACAGGAACTGGTTGCATTAGCTCTGCCTCTTTCTTTAGATCTTCAAATAAAACTGATGACAGATACCTCTCTCCCAAGCTTGGATGAACAGTCTGTTCAACATAACCATAAAGTTCATCAAGCAAAGGACCATCAAATTTAGGAAAGTTATTGCCATTACAAGCTATGGAATCATCAGAGGAGATGAGAGCTTACCACTATAAGTTTTCCCTTGTTCTCTGGCATTCTTGCAAGCCTAAGAGCTGCAACTGTGTTGGCTCCAGAGGAAATTCCAACCTGCAAAGCATAATTACGGTGCAGAGATGTTCTGAATACAAATACTAAAAACGTTCTTGTGAACAATCTTTAATTTAAGTCACTAGATTGAATGTATTACCAGAAGGCCCTCCTTAAGTGCCAACTCCCTTGCCATCTTCACAGAATCATCACTGCTAACCTGTAGAATACATTGCCAATAAGAAAATCAGTTTGTTTTGTAGAGGAAAATTTATTCAAAAGCAGAGAGAGACAGAGAGAGAGAGTGAAAAAAAAAAACAGAAAAGAAGATTAAAACATAGAAAGACATTATACAGGCTCATATAATTGAGAGATTATTGTGTGCGGATACCAGACGGGAGAGAACTGTCCGGTTTTCTCTCTGTCTATAGTAGCTGCGCGTAGACAGAGAAAAACCGGACTGTTCTCTTCGTCCGGTGTCCGCACACAATAAAAAGTCCATCTAATTAGGCTGCCAAACTTAACAAGTTATTATAAACTTTGTAGATTATATCAAGTGAATTCATGGCTTACCTCAAGAACCTTTTCCATTACATCCATATCCAAAATATCTGGCTTAAAGCCAACCCCATTTCCAGTGATCTGATGAGGACCTACGCAAAGATATTTCAATATGCATTAAAACTTAAATAAGAGTGAAAGTTTTTTAAATATTCAGTAATGGTGCTACAAGCTAAGACCATCTCCAACCGAACTACATACCACCGTATGGCGTCCACCATCTACTCCATTCGAACTCCAAATCTCACCCCAAATTTGGGTAGGTGAACAGTCTGACGCCAATTTTGACATTGCACTGTTCACCTACGCCAAAAAAATTCTCACTGCGGGATTTGCCGAAGAAGCGCGCGAAAGAGGAGTAAAGCGCGCCAAAGAAGAATAAATGGCATTCGATTGGAGAAGAATGACTTCATTTTTTAGTGGAAAACGAGTTTTTAGGTTGGAGATGCCCTAAGGAATGCTTAATCAATGCTAACCTGGTTTTCCACCATTTAAAACATTGCTTTCTGAAGGCTCAACTCCATATATCTAGAAAAAACACAAAGATATGACATAAGGTGCAATCCATAATACCCAGTTGAGAAGATCTATATAGCTTTTGATGAGTGATTTTTATGAATCTATGAAGCATTACCTTTACGTTAGGATTCATAGATTTAAGATATTTTCCAACACCAGTGACAGTGCCTCCACTTCCTATTCCCATCACGAAGATATCCACTTGGCCCAACGTGTCCTCCCAGATTTCAGGACCAGTGGTCTCAAAATGTATCTGGAATTCTTTTTGTTAGGCATCAAGGATAATAACTATGAAAGTTAAGCTAAAAGTCCTGTGAAAAAATATGAGAGGTTATATTCTATGTATGGAATTAATTCCTACTAAATAATATATAAATCAGCTAAAATTTTTTAAAGCAATACATGCTACAACATATATAAGAAGACTGTTATGAAATAGTGTGTATCTAATGGATAGCTTAAAAACATTGCCTTTTTTAGTATTTCATCATAAATTCTATATATATTATCCACATTCTTCAAGGTAATTGAAAGCAAGGAATGAAGTCACACGAAGCTTCAGGATGTAGCTCTCCTTGGTCTGTTGGTTGGGAGCTTTAGCTACAAACTAAAAGGTCTTGGATTTGAGTCTTCGTATATGATGTGTGTGTGAGTTTACCCCAATTGATCTAAATGTTCCAAAAAAAAAAAAACATTAAGCTTCAAGGCGCCTGTTGGTTGCTTCTAGGCAGGTCGAATCCCGCCAGGGGGCGCTGCCCCCTTCGACCCCGACAGTTACTTATAAGTTTGCTCGCCCTGAATATTTAGGTTGGTTCCGCCCCTGCTTCTAGGTATATAGGTGTTTGAAATAATCATGCATGAAAAGAAAAGAAAAACAAGCATATGATTGATCACTTTGAAAAATAAAAGGCACCAAGGAATAAAACTTTCCTTTTCTAGATAAAAGAAAAACTATAGACAAGGAATCTGTCTAATATAGAGGCACTACAAATTGGAAAAGTAACATAATTGATATTTTCCATGCAGATAAAAAAAATCTAAGATTACCTTAACATTTGCCGGATTTTCAAATTGTTGGAGCATAAAAGCATCAGGGTAAGATTCTGCAAGTTCATATGCCTTTTTTACTGTGCCTCCCATTCCCTTAGTAGGATCAGTGAGAACTAAATTTGCGCCGAATGCTCTCATTGTTACCCTTCTTTCAATGCTTGTATATGATGGCATTGTGAGTATAAGATTATAACCTTTCATGGCTGACATAAATGCCAGTCCGATCCCCATATTTCCAGATGTGGGTTCAATCAATGTGGTCTGCAACATACAAAGAGGATTACAAGTAAGAAGACAATAAAATTGCTTTTTGGCGTTTCCAACAAGAAATATTGAAGGGCTTAATTCATTTACTACACCAAAAGCAAAAGAAAACCTCTCCTCTTATGTTACATTCCTTCAAAATTGCTTCATTTACTAGGATTTTGAGCAAATTTTAGCTTACTATTTTAGACGAGAAAAAAAAAATCTACTTGGAAAGGTGCTTTACTTTCATAGACATGGGCGGATCCACCTTAAGGCCGGGGGGCAATTGTCCCCCTGAAAAAATAACAAAATTCATTATTATATGATTCTTTAGGTAATTTATCCATGTTTATGTATTTTATAGTCTTTAGTACAAGGGTTTTTAGGCAATTGCCCCACCTTAAAAAGTTGTAAAATACTATGATCTTTAGGCAATTGTCTCAACATAAATAAACACATTGTGTAGAGATGTTATTGTTAGGGAACGATGAACCAAATACAAAGAGAAATAGTAAAGAGAATCCAAAAATATCCTTACAACCAAAATTTGTTCCGCCGAACTCCGCCAGGTGGCCCTGACCGCTTGGACCTCCGACATATTTGCGAAGCGTACAACGATGAACAAATACGGTCGAGAGACAGCACCCTCGGAACAAATTTTAGTTGTAAGCATATTTATGAAAAACAAATCTACATTTTTTCTCATAAATTTGCCCCTGATGAAAATTAAGGTTGGATCCGCCCGACCTCTTAAATTTCAAACTGAATATGCACTACAAAAGATCCAGAATCCTAAATTTTTTTACTTAAAACACATGGCCACAACCTCCGAGTTCAGAGTTCTAAAGAACCTGCATATCATTTGAACACCAATGGTTCCACTATTCATGTTCGAAGTGCAGTCTAATTTCCCTTAATCACTTTGAAATCAAAATCTTTGATGAGATTTGGTTTTGATTTTTTAAGATTGATCACTGCTAACTTCAAGTTCTCATTCACACCTAATACTTCGGCTTCATTTGGGACAGTTTTTTGTCATTATTTTTTCGTTGTTTTTAAGAAAATTTTTAATAAAAAATTGTTTTAGAAGTCCCAAACGAAGCCGTTATATGTATTACCAGATGTTGCTCTATAAACATTATCTCTTGAAGGCCGTAGACATGGATTAGAACTCAACCAGCATAAATAATTTTCCTCCATTTTATTTTTCCAATTTGGTGGATATTTAAACAGAGTCGACAGCACAGACCTTCCCTGGAGTGATTAATCCTCTTCTCTCTGCATCTTCCAGCATCGCGTAAGCCGGCCTGATTTCAAAAACATGAGCGCACAGATCTAAATCAAACCAGAAACACTTAACTCATAAACTAATCCGCACATATCACTCCATATAAGCCACTATTGCCTCCTCATTTAACAACATGGAGAAGAAAAGCTTAAGAACAAACCTGTCTTTTACACTGAAAGAAGGTTGCATGAACTCAAGCTTCGCAGCCACCTGAGCTTCACATCCTTCGCAAACTTTGTTCAGGTAGAGTATGGGCGTCCGCCCTATGAGCTGAAACATTTAATCCATATATAAAGAAAGAGTTAGATGGTAAAGTTAAGATTTTTATCTTTTACCGGCTTACTGTCAAAGAAGGGAAAGTCGGAAACTTTCTTTCAAGAACAAAACAGTATCGAAGGTAGCAAAAATCCTAATTTAAGAAATGAAAAACTGTATGAATTGGGAAGAGAGCCTGCCTGGGTGGCATCTCTCCTGATCTTCGTCCCAGTAAAATCCTTCAAACTTGGAGCAACTTCTTGGACTTCCATTGCTGGCCCTGCGGAGAAAGCAGAGCTTCTCTGGAGCATGGAGCTCCCCTTCCTCATAAGGCCGAACAACCTCGCCATCTCTCTCTCTCCTCTCTCCTTCTCTCTCTCTCTCTCTCGGGTGGTTGAACTTCAACGGATACAGGAATGTAAGTGTGAATTTATAAGCCATGAATTATTTCACTTGATCCATACTGTGTGGACTGTAGAATGACCATGACATTGGTCTGTAAAAAACTATATTTTTTTTTGCATTTGTAAATTTAATATTTATTTATATATTGTCTTTATTTGTTTATATGAAATCAACGTATATATACATTTAAATAAATTAATATTAATGATATTTTAAATATAACGAAAACATTTATATTACATTAATTAATAAAATATTAAAATATAAATATATAAAAATTCTATGATATTTACATAGATCCTCAAAAATGGAATAAATTATTCTGTGTGGAGTATGAATGTTGCTTGCGTCCAGACTCAAATCAAAATAGATCATGTCGTCTGTACGAAGCTTGTGTGCAATCTTGTATATATGGTGTGTATAATACGCAGGCTGTGTATAAATGTCGTGACACTGGTTGTGAACAGATGATGTTGAATATTTTGATTGGAGTCTGATTTCAAATATGGACACTTGAAAAACCGCAATGTGGTTAGGTATTTTTCTAAAGTCGAGATAATCTGATTTTTTTTCTTAAGCTGAACATAGAAATATAAATTTAATATAGAAAATTTAAATAATTTAACAGTAAACTTCGAAAGTTTTTACAAACTAAACCAATTGAATATGTCACGTGGTGGGCGAATTATTGCATCCAGTCACTGGATGTCCGGACATCCAATCCGGTGACGCCACTAACCAAATACACTGGGTCCCGATGTATTTTGGTGACGTGGCGACACCGGATTGATGTCTGGACGAATCCGGACACCGGACGCAATAATTTGCCCACGTTGGTGAGACTTGAGAGTCGCCTCTAATTGTTTTAAAATGCAAAATGTTCACATAATTCACATTTAAATTAAGGTATAAAATTTTTAATTACCTAATTTATTAATTAATTACTGTAACTATGATATATGCCACGAGCTACACAAATTAATAAAACAATAATTTAGTATTTATTTTTGCAGTTTGTTTAAAAAATCATGGAGGCCAAAGAGAAAAGTCAATTGCAAATTCCTTTGAAGAATTTTTTTAGTGAAAGTCTCTCCTGCTAAATTTACAATATTTATATTTTATAAAATATTTAGCAGAATATTTATAATCATATAATTTTGAATATACGCCCATTTTAAGAAGAGCAAAATTCTTAACTATTAAAATAAACAAATGATTATAAGTATTACAAGATAATTATAAGAAAAAATAAAAAGAAAAAAAAATCATAATCTTATGATTTTGAATATGTGCAATTTTAAAGTAGAGCTAGATCCCCAACTATTAAAATAATTAGTGAAATTTCTCGTGAGAAGTTACATTAAAGGGGCAAAACTTTGAGTCAATTAGATCAAAACTAATAATATTTCTATAATTGAGAGTTTGAGCCGTTAGATAACTAAGGCATAGGCTTCGTTTGGAGCAGCTTTCTTATTGTTTCTTAAAATAATTTTCTTACTGATAATTTTTGTACTAAAAAATTGCTTTAAATAGTAAAAAAAGTCATCCCAAACGAGTCTATAATATAGACAAAATTTATCACATTAATTTGATTAGGATTTGATACGTGGTCAAAAAATTATCTTGATTGGGCACGAATCTCGAGGCAAAAATCAAGTCGGAAACTTCCGAAATTAAAATTGGAACCATCCAAACTCCGATTTCAGCAAACTTATAATCGAACTGTGCATCTCGGAAATACGAACCCAACGACACCAAATTCGACTCAATCTGAGCCCAAATGCGTCCAAATCAATGACCCAAAGCGTTGTTGAAAGGTTCAAACCACAATTTGGATTACCAAACGGTTTCCAACATAACAAGCTTATACTTGAATTGAGCGGCTCGACGAGACGAATCCAACGAGCCCAAGATCATCAAATTCCAACATCATTAAGTTCTTCAAATGTCTAAAGAGTGGTGCATGATCAAGGGATTCAACATCGTCCGTTCATCCGACCAATCCCCATTTATCCTTGTTCTCTCACCTATTTACAGGCCATGTTGTAATATCAGTTTTTGCTCCAGGTTCGTCCGGACGAAGTCGGATCGTCCGGGACGATCGGTACAGGTTGTGCAGAGAAAATCATGTTTGGCTGTATGGTTCGTCTGGACGAAATCAGGATCGTCTGGACGAAAATAAGTCAGTGAACCCTTCGCCGGGGACGATATTCAATTTTCGTCTGGACGAAATAATTCTCTTCATGGATCGTCCGGTACGAAGCTCGATCGTCCAGGACGATCAGTCTGGATATATATAGAAATGAGATATTTTGAAGAGAGAGAAAAAGTTGAGGAGAGAGAAAAACGAAGGAAAAAGTGGAAAAGTGGATTTTCGGGCGACGCCGAGCTGTTTTCGTCCGAAGAGACTGTTGAGGAAATTGCTGTACGCAAGGTAAGGCACAATCCGACTTTCTCAATTTTCAGAACCGTCGAGTTTGGCGGTATTATCTGTCCGGAATTAAGTTTTGTTCGCGATTTTCGTCCGTAATTTCCGACTGGTTTAGTTTCTACCGCGTAACTTTCTGTATTTTGTTGAAGTGCCGAGTGTGCACATTTTGGTTATTTTTTTAAGATTTTTGTCCGGGTATTTTTGATTCGACTGTGTTTTTAGTCGACTGGATTTTTCTGTGAACTTGGAAATTATCTGTGCAGTAGAATAAATGTTCTAAAATGTTGATATCTATATTCTGTGCGAATTTGGTGAATTTTGATTTTCAGGAAAATTGTGTAAATTCTGTATACTGCCGTTGTGCTGCCCGATTTTTGAGTAATTTCTGTTTTGTCCAGAAATCTTCTGAATTGATATGCTATCTGTATATGCTATATAAAGGGAGTTATAAGGGGCCTGGATCCTATGAGATTCAGTTAGTGTCTGGGAATTCTGAAATGAGCTCAATATGAAATCTGATATCTGTTCTGTTCCGGATCCGAGGAAACAATCTGTTTAGGTGCTATATGCACTATATATGTATTCTGGTGCTATAAGCACATCTGATCTGATCTGTTTTGGTGCCGTGAGCACAAAGGGAGGCATAAGTGGCCTGGATCCTATGAGATTCAGTCAGTGTCAGGGAATTTAGCTATTAATTAAATATCTGATATCTGCTATATGATTCTGATATGATTTGTTCTGTTCCGATATGATCTGTACGATTCTGATTCTGTTGATCTGATGTGTCTGATCTGTTATGTTTCTGATTTGATACAACTTCCATTTCCGTACAGTTTTGTTGATTTGATATCTGTCCGAATCTGTTTCAATTCTGTACGGATTTGTCTGCTGTGTTGGTTTTGAGATTCTGAGGATTTTGATTGGAGGTTTGTTGCTTTACTGAGCTGTTGAGCTCACCCTTGCTTTCTGGTGGTTTTCAGGTTCTGGGAAAGGCAAGGAAGTCCAGGATTAGTTCAGAGTCTGATCAGTATAGGTACTTTTGTACTTTTGATTTTGTACAGTCATGGCTTTTCTTTTCTGTCTTTCTTTCGGTCGAAAGCCATGTACTGTTCTGTAGATGATTGTTTTGAGGAAATGAAATCGGATAGATGTTTTGTTCCGCTGCATTTGATGATACATAGTAGCTCTGTGTTTGTTAGTCTGTGTGAATTAATTATTTGGAAGATTCAGTTCCGAACCAAATTCCAAAGCTAGATCCTGGTTAGTGCAGCTCCGTCGCGATCCAGCACGGGCGGGATCCGTCTCGTCTCGGGTCGGGTCGTGACAAGCTTTTTTGGTATCAGAGCAATGGTTTTGGAATTTGAGAATTTTGTGAAACAGAGCTATAGGAAGTGATCAGTAAGTCTGTCTGGGGGGTAATTTTGATTTGTTTGGCTTTTTATTTTGTTGTTTTTGTGATAGTTTTCCGGATTTTTTCTGGATTTTCTGTATGGATCAGCCAGACCCAGACATGACAGATGGTCAGAGTGCCGATCAGGCAGCACCAGTGGGGAGTACAGCCCCAGTGGTCGGTGCTGATACGCTTTCTCAGTTTGCTTCGCTGGTTGCTCAGATGATGAGCGAGACTCAGAGTAGAGCTTCTACTGTCAGATCTGATGACCTGGATAGACATTTGCAGTTGTTTTTGAGGTTGAAACCTCCGAGGTTTGAGGGCGCTGTTGAGCCCAGAGCTGCTGAAGAGTGGCTGAGGAGAGTGGAGAAGACCTTTGACGGGATGCAGTGTCCGTCAGACAGGAAGGTACCGTTAGCAGTTTTTCTGTTAGACGGAGAGGCTGAGCACTGGTGGGACGGCCAGCAGGCAGCCAGATTTCAGGGCAGACTGAACTCTTTGATTACTTGGGAAGAGTTCACTGAGGTATTCCGAGATTGGTTTGTTCCCCCTTCTGCACGACAGCAGATGCAGGAGAACTTTCTGAGGCTTGTTCAGGGGAGCAAGACGGTGATGCAGTACGAGGCTGAGTTTACTGCATTAGCCAGGTACGCTCCGCAGCTGGTTAGCACTTCTGCTGAGAGATGTTACAGATTTCTGAGGGGATTGCGAGATACCTTGAGGCAGCCCCTGATACCATTCCGGATTACTGATTTCTCCGAGCTTGTGGAGCGAGCTCGATTGATAGAGAACGACTTGATGGCTACTCAGCAGCGGTGGACTGCGAGTAGGAAGAGGTTTGGAGGCGAGGCATCTGGCAGTGGTTCCTCCGGAAAGAGGAGATTTGTTTCCGGTTCTGGATCTGGAGATTCCAGAAGGAGCGGAGGATCGTCTGGTACTGTTACCAGTACGACGAGTTCGGGATCAGTCAGTTCGGCACCTGTGTGCCAGAACTGTGGACGGCGACACTTCGGCCAATGTTATAGGATGGCTGGTCTGTGCTTCCGATGTGGTCAGTCAGGACATCGGATTGCAGAGTGTCCGCAGATGGGATTTGATCAGCGATCTGAGGGCTTTGTCAGACCTGCCGGTTCAGCAGGAAGACCGAGGACTGTTCCTCCTCGCCCTGAGGGATTTGCTGGAAGAGGTGGTGGTTCTAGTTCTGCACCACGGAGACCACCTACTGTTCAGAGGGAGCAGAGTAGTTCCGTTGCTTCAGCTCCTGTTCCAGTTCAGCCACGAGTTTACAGCTTGAGTCAGCAGGAGGCTCGAGATGCTCCCGATGTTGTGACAGGTACGATTTACATTTCTGATCAGCCCTGTCGTGTTTTGTTTGACTCTGGAGCGAGTCATTCTTTTCTGTCCGAGCACTGTTTTGAGGCTTTACGTTTGGATTCTCTTTTACTTCCGGTTTCTTTGTCTGTGATTTTACCGGCTGGGAATCCTTTGATTGCTCGGCAATTTTGTTTGTGTGAGATCGAGATTGCTGGCAAGAAGTGGAAATCAAGTTTGATTCGGTTGCCGATTTCATCGTATGATGTAATTCTGGGCATGGATTGGTTGAGTCAGTATGAAGCCCAGATAGACTGTCTGAAGAAGCAAGTGAGTTTGCTTATGGCTGGAGAAAGAGTTGTATTTCAGGGATTACGAGGTGTTCTCTCCAGTCTGATTTCGGTATTGGAAGTGAACAGGATGTGGAAGAAGGGATGCCCAGTGTTTTTGGCTTCGGTGCGGGATTTGAACCTAGAGGTTGGTTCTGTTTCTGAGATCCCTGTGGTACGGGAGTTTGCTGATATTTTTCCTGAGGAGCTGGTTGGTAGAAATGATTAGAGCAGCAAAAGTCGTATCCGTCTCTTGGAGGATTGATGGAAAGAGAAAAAAAAAAGGAAAACTGAAAAGATTATTGTTAATAGATTTTTATGAATAAAGCAATGCTTTGGAAATCGGACCGGTCAATGAACCGGAAGAAGAAGAGGATGGCGGTTCGATGGTTCGATCGGGGTCGAACCGGGGTCAAACCGGATGACGTAATAAATATTTATTATGTTTAAAATAATGACACAATTATTTATAAATATATACAAAAAATTAAACAAAATTATAATATAAAGCATAAAAAGTAAATATTAGATAAAGTAAATAAGAAAAACATAACAATATTTTTCACTTGACACAACCAATCATAATATAAAGCATCCAAACCGCAGGATCAAATCCAACGGCACAAAATACGTGTTTGCCCGAACCATCCCGAACGATGTGAAAACGATTCCGAAGCGAATCGTAACCGGCCAGTCCGGTCCGATTTTAAAAACCATGGAATAAAGTGACATAATTCATTCATAATTATTTCTAAATTTTTACGAATGAAATTAGGCATTTAATTTATTCATCTACTAATTTGCATAATATTTCTTAGGAAATATTAAGAATAATTAATAAATTATGATTTTTAATATATCCATTTGATTATTTACTTCTCTCATCATATTGATACTTATGAATACAACATAACACATACAATATATTATATCAAGCCTTTATCCTACTATGTGGGATCGATTAATTACATGATTTTTTTTTTCATTGTGTCATATTAAGAGTTAAATTTTTATTTAATTTAATAAAAAAACCATTTCTTATACTAACTAGTCAAATCTTTTTAGGTTTACCTCTACTTTTCTTAACATAGGTCATATCTAATACATCTACTATCCTAACAGTGCATCAGATTGCTAAACAAAACATCTATGGCAGCTCTATGTAATCTTATCTATCACTGTAGTTACCCCAACCTTTTCTTGTATATATTAATTCACATTCTATTTTTAAGTGTAAAATCACTCATCCACCTTAGTATCCTCATTTCCACAGCACTTAATTTAATTTTACGCTCTCTTTTAATGGTCAATATTTTGCGCCATAAACTTTATAGGTCCCACCATCATTTTATAAAAAAATTTCTTAAATTTTAGGGGTACTTTTCTCTCACACAATAGGTCATTTCTAATACTTCTAAATAAAATAAATAATTTTAAAATTATATAAAATATGAAAAAAGTTACAATAAAAGATATATTAAAAGTGTATTTTATCGAACTATCAATAAATGAAATATTAAATAAATAATGAGCATATTCACAAACATAAATAACAATTGGGTAATATTTTCTCCTCCTTTCTTCAAATTATTTCATAATTTTAAAATAATTTGATAAAATCTTAAATCATTGATCTAAACCTTCAATTAAAAAAAACTTTTTTCTATTCATCTGATTAAATATTTTAATAAATATGTGGTTCTATGACACCGGACCGGAGGGCGCTCGACGAATCCACGTCGACGATCCTGTGACAGTCGCCGGACACCACTCCAAGAACTTCTTTTTGGAGCAAGAACCACCACCTAAGAATCACTCTTAGGATTCATGAAAACACATGAGAATAAACTCAAATCATATTATCTCCAAAATCTCTTCTAATATAAGACACCCGTCTGTATTTATAGACTTCAAATAGCCACATAATAGGCTACACAAGAGATAGAGTTACACCAATTACTAATAAACAAATTTAATTTATTTATATGAACGCTCCTGTGTCATTCTACTCAATGAGTGCATCCTTCCTTGGCCATTTTCGATGGCTCCAAAGTTTATATATAATATTGAAATCAATCATCACATGAGGAAACCATTGAGCCATCGAAGAGTCAAAGTGCTTTAAGAGCCTTTGAAGAGTCAATACATTGAGATCTTGAAGAATCAAAGCCACGTTCATTTTCCTAAGGCCTTCATAGATGACCGTTGACCACTATTTTAATCTTATTATTTATTTTTTTATGGAATTTAAATTGAGCTTAAAAATGATTCAAAATTTAAATCTTATTTATAATTACTGAATTTGAGTTTTAGTTATAGTTAATTAATTATATATTTGATGCTTATATTTTAAATATATGTATTTAATTTATTATTATTATAGATATGTTTT